>NC_134782.1:145000-147500 GCF_046742065.1 Oratosquilla oratoria
AGAGTTTAAATTTCAAAATGGAAGAAAGCGTAGTATATTGATTGGTGCAGAAAAAAATGAAAAGGTTTCAGAGGAAAAGAAAATGTGTGGTCTCCTGAGAATGACAAAGGCGTAGCTTCTTGGGTCCAATAAAATCGTCCGGCGTCATCCAGAACAAAGAGAAAAGGTCCAAAAACGATGAAGGCAACAGCGACTGTGAAATAGAGACGAGTGGAAGAGGCGCAACAACATCACTGTGGTGGAGAGGCTCTACGATGAAGGAGGAGGGCCAGTGCCGTTGGAGGTCACCCGGGCATCCCTCCTCCTCCTCCTCCTCCTCGTCGTCGTCGTCGTCGTCGTCGTCGTCGTTGTCGTCGTCGTCGTCGTTGTCGTCGTCGTCGTCGTCGTCCACCTCCTCGTCCTCCTCTTTCTCTTCTTCCTCCTATTTCTTCTACTCCTCCTCCTCTTCCTTCTCTTCCTCCTCTTCCTTCTCCTCCTCATTCTCTTCCTCTTCCTCCTGCTCCTCTTCCTCATCCTACTCCTCTTCGTCTCCCACTTCCTCCTGTTCCTCCTCCTCTGTTCTATGGCCAACCACCCTGACGCACGAATACCTACTGGAAATGTACCTGTCAATCTGTTCTTGTTCCTTTTGCCAGCCGTGACCCCCCGGCATGGAGGCAATGACCAGTCACTCGGCATTCTTTTGCCATTAAAGACTCGTCTCCTCTCATAAAGAAGAATGCACACCACTTTCGAATTTCACTGTCCATCCTTAGTCTGTTGTCTTCATGCTCCTCCTATGTAATCCTTTATTATTATTATTATTGTTATTGCTGTTATTATTGTTATTATTATTGTTATTATTATTGTTATTATTGTTATTATTATTATTATTATTATTATTATTATTATTATTTCTATTGTTATCAATACTATTATTATTATTGTTATTATCATTATTATTATTGTTATTATTATTATTATTATTATTATTATTATTATTATTATTATTATTATTATTATTATTATTGTTATTATTATTATTATTATTATTATTATTAATATTGCTATTGTTATCATTGCTATTATTATTATTACTTTGCATCCGACCTAGTTATAGACCAAAAGGGCTCCTGTCGGCATGCTCCTTCTTTGTAATCCTTTATTATTATTATTATTATTTTTGTTTTTTTTTGCATCCGACCTAGTTATGGAACAAAAGGTCTCCTGTCGGCATGCTCCTCCTTTGTAATCCTTTCTTTTGCTGCCTTCATTCAATCTCTCCTTGACCACCTCTGCGACTCAGTGGTGCGATAGTGCCCCCAAGTGCTCGTTAAGCTCCGAGTGGAGAGAGGCAGTCAGAATGAAATGATACAAGTGACCTCCTCTGCTCCAGATAAGATTAATCGAGAAACTAGAGCCGGACCTTTAAATCCTTTCGCTAACCTTGGGAAACTGTTTCTACCATTAGAAAGAAGAATTTTACTTCGCTAACCTCGGAAAACGGTTTCTATCATTAGAAAGAAGAATTTTACCTGGTATACTAGTTAACATGGATTGACTTGCTGGCTTGTCTAATAAAAATATATTGGTAAAATTTCTTTTTATATCGTAGGAAGTTAGTAGAATCCTATTTTGTAATGGTAAAAAGCGTTCGTCAGGATGGAGCCTATTTTCGGGGCATCGAGAACAGATATCATGCCATGCGAATTTGATCCGCATTTCTTCATGAACATAAGGCTGATTATAGGTGTATAAAGTATTGGTTTTCAGAACCTGTGAATCCGTATAAGAATGCGAATGTGTCTCTTTCCTCCCTGTGTTATGTATTACTGCCCACGTATGTATGATTTTTTTATTACACAAATATTCTCACTCTCGCCATCCCATTCCCACGTGGAGGGAAGAGAGAAATCTCTGGTAAGACAAAGCCCTGTCAGTTCCGGCAAGCCGCTGGTTATTCTAGGCCGAAGTTGGGTCGCTTCCCCGCCTAGCCAGGGCAGTCGGTAACCAACGGAGCAAACCCGCGGCGGGTCTCGGGACTCGAACTCACCTGATCATAAGCTCAAGACGACATACGAAATAAATAAATGAATAAATGTATTATTTATATTATTTTGATGGTGGGTTGATGTCGTGTGACCTGGCGTCCCGGTTCAATTGTTCTTGGTTCGTAGAAGTGGCGCGTTCCTGCCCTGGCCTCTTGCTCGTCATGTCGCCCACGTTGCGCCACCATTGTTCCTGTTATCTTCGAGGAAATGTCTTTGTTGACTTCGGTCGCTTTTGTTTTAGATTTCTCTCTCTCTCTATCTCTTTCTTTCTCTCTCTTTCTCTCTCTCTCTCTCTCATAACTTTGATGAACTTTCGTTTGTCGTCATTTCATTTCATTTGGATTAATCGTATCTCAACAGTTTGAGTAGAACCATCAAGTGTCCTGTACACACGTTTTCCTGGATAATACAAGTTTTTCGATTTGTGTTTATTTCTCAGCATCGTGACCGCATACATTTAAATTAAATCC
>NC_134782.1:152500-155000 GCF_046742065.1 Oratosquilla oratoria
AAATTTGCATTGCATCGAGAAGTATGTCAATTGTTCCCGTCGTGAGCCTCAATAACGGTTGTGTTTCCTCGTGCATGTCGAACTCGTAGACGGAATCTTCTCGAAGGACGGACGCAAGCAGACAGACAGACAGACAGACATGTGTTGCAACCGCGTGTTGGACCACGTTACACAAGCACACATATATACAAATTTGGGGTAAAGGCCATTCAGAATGTATGTTCTGTCGACACCAGTTACAGCATTGTTCAGTTTGCTGTTTGCTTTCTCTCTCATTTTCTTCTTCTTCTTCTTCTTTCGATGTTTCTGTCCTCGTTGGTTAGGGTAGTGGGCGATTCCCTTTAATGTCGCGAACTCCCCCTATCTGGAGGCTAGAACGGTGCCCCTTACAGGGAACTTTGTATCGTGGAATTTAATGAACTATACCCTAGGTCCAACTCGCTGACAGCAAGGCCCGAACTGTCGTCACCTCGATCTCCGCCGCAAGCATCGACGCTCAAATCCGCTCGGCCAGCGAAATTCCAAAGAAAATTTCTTGGTTGTTTCCTCGAGACGTCTTTACAAAGGAATATAAATACAAAGGAGATGCGAAAGGCAACAGACATATTGGTCCTTACCTGCTTGCGAATTGAAAGGGGATGTAAAGAGTGGAAAAAGTAAAGAACCAGTGACTTGATTTAAGTGTTTCAGCTCAAGATACTGAGAAATAAGTTAGATTGGGGTTGGACTCCATTTATACACACACACACACACACACACACACACACACACATATATATATATATATATATATATATATATATATATATATATATATACATATTACATTGAATGATCCCCAATGAACAGATTCACATATTTTCGATCACATTTATTCACTTCAATGCCATGCCATCATAGTCGAGACTGACGAGGAGCTCGATGGAAGCATATATGCGGAAACTGATACGTGGTGAAGCTAAGGACTTGAACAAAGCTCAGACGTAACAAGTAACATTGATTTAGCCCATTACGCTATCCCTGTAACTTGTTACGTCTGAGCTGGGTTCGAGTCCTTAGCTTGACCAAGTATCAATTTTCGTATATATACTTCCATCGAGTTCCTCGTCAGTCTCGACCGTGATGATTTTAAATTAAAGTCAATTAATGTGGTTGAAAATATGAAAGTCTCTATATATACATATATATATATATATATATACATATATATATATATATATATAATACATATAATACATATACCAAAGTTTTTTATTTCTTACACGGGAGGTAGCCAAAAGACAAAAGCATAGAAACCACTCCCACCCATTCATTCCCCTACATACTTCACTCCCCTCCTCCCTCTTCCCTCCCTCTTATCATGGCACCTCCTGGACGACGGGTCATCCCTGCATCTTGTCTACTGCCCTGGATCAGAAGCAGTGTCGCAAGAATGTCGAAATATGATATATTTATGTAGGGTTGACCAAAAATTTTAATTTTAATAACTACTTTATTGTTACAAATATAATTATGAAATGTTTATACAATATAGAAACATTGCCTCAGCAACCGTAGTGTCTCTCCGGCGTCACGAGCAGTTGCCCCATCTTGCTGGAACTACTAAGGTCAATTAATGATTAAATTATTCACAAATTGCAACCCCTCAATGGTTTTTGGGCCAACCTGTTTAAACAGCCGCATGTCAGCCCCCTGTTTGAGGTATAGCAAGACAAGTGTAGGTTGGCATGGCCATCAGAGAGTTGCGTCTGTGTAAAGCGGCTTGAAGAGTGTCTAGTTCGGTTGGCCTCTGCTTCTGTCTCTCCGTATCTATCTATCTATATATATCTCTGCCTCTGTCACTATCTCTCGCTGTTTTTCTCTCTACCCCTCTATCTATCTCACTGTTTCTATCTCTCAGTCTCTCTCTATCTATCTCTCTCTTTCTCTCTCTAGTCCTTGCCGTGGCTCGTATCAGGCTCGACAGTGCAGCCGTCTGGCCATCATCCCCGGGAGACTCTTCTACGAGAGCTGACTGGCCCGAGACCGTTGTTGCAGGGCCAGAGCTAGTTAAATAGATGGTGGTGGCCAGCTTTTCGCAACGCCAGGCCGTCGTTTGATTAAGCTCAACCCTTTCGTTTCTGTAACTGCCTTTCAACCGAATGAAAGTGTGTGTTCGCGCGCGCGGGTTTATATTAGTGTTATAAAAGAAATCTATACCCTGAGAAAAATAAAGAAGAGAGTAAACTACACATTTCAGTCCCCATTCCGAGACTTCAGTCTACCAACGTCCAGGGCAACCCCGAGGTGCTGGTATTCGGTCCCTTGAACTGAACCCACGGTTAGTCTTTCAGACGTCCTCGCCAAAACAAGATGGTAAATTTTAAAGAAACTCGCTACATTGCTCACAGAACTCGTCCAACAGGTACTGGAAGGCTTCAACAGGAAAATGTCGAATTACAGAAGAGCAATGGCGAAAGCAGACATGAATAGAGGATTCGATACAGTCAGTCCCTGAGCA
>NC_134782.1:160000-165000 GCF_046742065.1 Oratosquilla oratoria
AGAATAGAAGTAGGCCTATACAGTACCCCCATCTTACCCATTCGTTAGAGCGCCACCCAGTGTGGCGCCAAGGGTGATATTAATGTACTTTCCCTTCACTAGTTTAGTGTTAGTAACGGCGTTTTGTCTAGATGTGTTCTTTAGTAACGATGGTTTAGTGGTGTGGTAGTGATGGTCTTAGATTGCTCTTTGTTAGAACCCAGAACAAACACCTAAATATCAGTATGTATCTATACGTATGTATATATGTGTGTTTACACACACACACACTCACATACACACGCATGTATGTATATATATATATATATATATATATGTATATATGTGTGTGTGTGTGTGTGTGTCTATATATATATATACATATATATATATACACATATACATATACATATGCATGCATACATATATGTACTTCATGTAAAAAAAGATAAGACAATTCCACTCATGAACGGTCAATTTGTCCCATGTTTCAGAATTCTGCGCTGTTAGGCCCCCCTTCCCTTACCTTAATGGTAAAAAAAAAAAAAAAAATCGCCAGGCAGCAGCCAGAATGTAAAGGTGTTCCTCAGGAAAATATTTACGAAATATTGACCTCCTGGTGACGTCCGTGATAAGACGCTGACAAGGTGGAGAGCTCAAGGCTGTGTGTGTGTGTGTGTGTGTGTGTGTGTGTGTGTGTGTGTGTGTGTGTGTGTGTAGGGGGGTTCCCTCGGCTCAATAAAATCGCCTGGCGACGGCCACAATACGCATGTTCATCATGAATATCAGTGAACGCTCTAAATAGCATTTTACTCACCCTTTGGGTATTAAGGTGGTTTCGTTCAGATGGTAACAGGTGGAGGAATGGACGTACAAGCTAGCGGCACTTGGGAACCCAAGTTCGATTTCAAAGTGACGTAAGTTCCGAGTTGCACTTGAGCAAGGTAACGTCCACACCTAAATGCCGAGTTCGAATTTGCTTTGATACCGATAAGGCCTATCTTATCGCTGTTTGCCAGCCTATCCGAGGCTGGGTCAGGTGACATTCCAGCGCAGATTAAGATATCTGAGGAATTTTATCAGTGCCCCTATCGGCCTTTGAGTGAGAAGGTTATGTGTGTACGTGTGTGTATGCATGTGTAAATGTGTGTACGTATGTATACATGTGCGTGTGTTTGTACTTGTAAGTACGTGTGTATGTGTGCGTGCACATGGGTGTTGAAATGTATGTGTATACGTGTGCGTGTATGCGTCTGTAATTCCGTATGTGTGTATATGTGCATGTACGTATGTATGTACTTGTAAGTACGTATGTATGCATGTATATGTGTTTAAATGTTATATATACGTGTGTGTAATTGTATACGTGTATATGTGTGTGCACGTGTGTGTGTGATTGTAAGTACGTGTGCATGTGTTTATATGTATGTGTATGTGTGGAATTGCAAGTGTATCCGAGACGTGTGCGTGTACGGGTGTGGAATTGCATATGTGTGTATATGTGCGTGAAAAAATGCAAACATTGTGTTGTAGTATACGGAGGTTGTTCCGATTTAAGGTAGGTAGCAGATAGTTCTTCAGAGATCGGTGCTGGCGCTAGTCACGTTCTTCATGTCCACAAATTATCTCCCCGAAGAGATACTTGGCTACATGGACATCCATGTAGAAGTAGCCTAAACACAAATACAAATGGACGAATTACTAAAACATTATTACGATATCTTGACCAAATATAGTGTGTCCCAATAGAATGTAGTCACATTATGAAACGTTCCTTAACGTTGTCAAATTCATTGGTCCGCGTTATCATCAGCTGCAGAAAAGGGTGGGTATCAGCTCGACATTAAAGAAAAACCTAATCTTTTCCCCCTCGTCCAGTCTAGTCCCCCCTGCATGTTCGCAAATGTTTAAACTGTCATTTCCCACGCACAACTGATAGTAACGCGGACCAATGGGCACGACAACGTTAGGAAACGTTTTAAAACGTGAGTACGTTTTTTGGGGACACCCTGTGTATGAACAACAAGGGGAATTCACCGTCAACAAAGGCAGTGTGATGTACAAAGGGAAGAAAAAGAAACTAAAGAGGGATGAAAATACAAGAAGAGAACGAATTGGGTAGGAGACAAACCAGAGAGCTGTTGGAGGGTCACTGCTCAGGGCAATCAGCCAAAAAATGAGGATGACAGGTGAAACAGATGCGTTACTGACTGGCCGCCATGACATGTCAAGCGTGGAAGATGGAGTTCACACAGGTGAAGAGATAAGATTAGGAAGTTTGCAGGAGTGACATGGCAGAGGTTGGACGAAGTTGGGAGATGTCTTCATCCAGCAAGTGGACTCCGAGTAGCAGAATAGTTGACTCTTGAAGGAAAGGAAAGAAGCGTTTGGCAAATTATAATCAAATGGTGGTGCAGGGAGGAATTAGATTGAATTTTACTTTTCGAACTAATGAGAATCGAGGACGTGTTGGAGGAAGAGAGTTCCAGAACCTCATCGTCGCCCATATTGAGGTCACTGGTTGCAGAGGGGACCAGAAGGTCTTCAGTCGCTGCAAAGGAAGAGCGTGGACATGTGGGAAGACGCCCTCTTCTCCATAGAAGTACTAATAAATAATACCAATTGACGTATTATTATTTTTCTATTTGTTTGTTATTATTTGTTTGTTTATTATTATTTGCTTGATTTCTGTTTATCAGTTATCTGTCAATTCATTATTATTTACTATTTACCTGTTTGTTTATTATTTAACTATGCCTATACATTTATTTATTTTATTTATTATTATTTATATCATTATAATTTTTAATTATTTTTCTTTTATTTATTTATCATTATTATATTTTTCCGCATCCGACCTAGTTATGGACCAAAAGGTCTCCTGTCGGCATGCTCCTCCTTTGTGATCCTTACTAGAATATCTTTGTGGCTGGACGGGCATGCTTTATCACCACCTGCATGCAGCTGGTTTTAGCCAGTTTATTGAGCAATGCGGGGTGCGTGGGAGTTGGCTTTAAATGTCCAGCTGATCGGAGCAACAGGTGAGGACGACTGGCATTGCTGAGTGCCAGGATGAGAGCCAGTGATATCGGTGCCATGGCTGGGCAAGTTTGACTACTCAAGTGTTGTAGAGTCTGTAGTCCTCCAATACCGCAGACACAGCATCATGCAAAGACAACCGTACGAACGCATGCACACCCGCACGTACGCACACCTGCTTGCTGGTGTAGTGGTATCGAGCTGTCCTGCTGACTCAGCGGTCTTAGATTGATTTCACGCCCAGGGATGAAAAGAATCACAGCATTGCAAGCTGGTACTTTGCTCTGTTGTGAATTTTGTGTGTTTGTATATGTGGGTGAGTGTGTGTGTGTGTGTGTGTGTGTGTGTGTGTGTGTGTGTGTTAGGTCATGGTATTACCCATACATTTGGTCATATATGATTTCCGAGCTTTCATTGGGGAGAGTAAAAGCTTTCGATCACAAATCCAACACGTGATCCAAGACCATAATGGTTAGACACACACACACATACACACACACACACACACACACACACACACACACACACACACACACACACACACACACACATGTTTAATGTCACAGCATTACCCGTAGATTGGTCATATATGAGCTCTAAGTTCTCTTTAGGGATGGTGATAGCTGTCGATTACGAGTCCAACACGTGATCCAAAGACCATTGTGAATCACACCCTCCAAGCTCTTACTATTCCCCTTGAACAATGGGGCTGGTTTGTTTATGCATGTGATAGATAACATTTATTACTTATATACGGGCCTCTAATATGATCTGAGCTGTCGCATGTTTAGAAATTCGAACAAATGAAATTTCTTAAAGAACTCATTGGGAGGAGTCGAAGAACTTCGTGCTCTTTGTTATGGTCGGTGTCCGCCGGTCGAGTCAGGTTCTCTGACGGAACTTCCTCGAAGAAAGAAAGGCTCCTCCGATGCGGCGACCTCCCGTAAACTGACTAAAATCGCCTGGATAGAAATGCTGTTTGTTGCTGACAGAGAAATGAATAGAGAACGGTATAAATAAATTCGCAAACAAGTAGATAAATCAATAACCTAACCTCACCATCCCAATTCCCACTGCATGGGAAGTGAGAAACCCCTGGTAGGACAACCCGGTGTTTTTATTCCGATGTTAGGTCACCTCCCCGCCTGGCCAGGGCCGTTGGGAACCAACGTGAAGTAGAAATGATCGAGCTTGCTGGACTAGCCGTCGTATCCTTTGGTATATCGAGGAGGATTCTCTCAGTTGATTAAAATAACCTGGCGACAACCAGAGTAAATATAAAAGTGTAATATAAAGAGGTCAAACGAGGTAGGTTCAGCCTCTTGACTTCGATTTATATATATATATATATATATATATATATATATATATATATATATATATATATATGTGTGTGTGTGTGTGTATGTATGTATGTATAAAATCACCCGGTGGCAGTCGAAGAGAACTTCGCAAGAAATACTCCCAGACCGTTACCAAAAACACACACATGCGAACCTCGCCTCTTCCCGCCTCCAGTCAGGTCACCACCCAGCACTAGAACGATACAAGTGGTGGTGAGGGGCTTACGCCAGGAGGCGCTGAGCAGCTGCATCCGAAGCCGCCACTTTTGCCTTATGCACTCGGACTGTTGGGGGCAAGTAATTAACAGTCACTGTTGGGAATCGGAGAGGAGTGCCGGACTTGAACTTACAACTTAGTGAATGTGGGTCTAGTACGCTTCCGATGACGCCACTAGCCTTCAGGCACTACACAGCCAAGATGATCACGTCACAGATGAAGGCTTAAAACACCTTATCTGTCTCACATACATTAAAGATAACTTTTCTCAGAGGGGACAGAACCCAAGGACCGTTGCCAGCTACACCCAGGCCGCGGATTTGCGGTTGAAGTAACCCAGTGCAGCGGCTGTTTACTCGATCACATCTCGTTAGTTAAGGTCGTTTGGAACTAGTTAGCGAAAATGTAGATAATGAAGTTCT
>NC_134782.1:170000-190000 GCF_046742065.1 Oratosquilla oratoria
CTTGCTCACATGACCTCGTGATGCTCTCTCATCCCAGACCAAGAAACCTGTCAGATTTAACCGCTCCTTTCAATTATCTGAACACCGCGGCCATGCCTGCCGAGTCTTCTTTCTGTCATAACGAGTCAAAAACATACAGAATTTTCTTATGGTTTATCCGCTACACTGGGGACCAATTTGTTTGCTTTATTATTGATTTTGTTATATATATATATATATATATATATATATATATATATATATATATGTATATATGTTGTGTTTCGGGTAACTACTAGATCGTAATCCAGGTCGTTCCTCTTGTACGGTCTGGTTGTCTCAAAGCTATCGTCTTTGCTTCATAATAAGCAGTCGCTTATAATTTGGTGCGGAATAGGTTCTGTGATTTTTTTTAATAACTTCTCCGTAATTGTATGTATTCACTTGGTCTTGTTTATATCCTTAATTTTGTGCATGGACTACACCATTGCTGCATATTTTGATCTGGTTATTTATTATTGTTTCATAATCTCTCCGTCCATATAACGAAAACCATTCTTGCCTTCGTCTGCAGTCTATGTTCCGCACACAGTCTTGCTGTGATGTGTAAATTATTCATGACCAACACTCCCTGGTCTTTCTATTTCGTTCTTGCAGTTGTTTCTCTTCTCATTTAATAAAATAGTCTCTTCATATGTTTGCCTATTTCTAGAACTCTACATTATTGGCGTTTAAATGTCTTTCTCGTCAAGCCATATACTGATATATTGTTGTAAAAATTTGGAATCATTGTCATATTCTGTTCTTGCGATCTTATATTTTATTTTATTTTTTGTGGGTTGGTGTTTGTTTACATATATCAAGAACGTAGCAGATACTATTACTGCCTCTTAGTAGACTTTGATTGTGACTTCTCTTCCTCCTGATGCCTTGTGATTTACTACATACATACATATACCAAAGGCTTTTTCCCCTTTACAAGGAAGGTAGCCAGAAAACAAAGGCATAGAAACCACTCCCACCCATTTCATCCCCTACATACTCTATCTCCCTCTACCCTCTTCCCACCCTCTTATCTGGCACCTCTTGGATGACGGGTCATCCCTGCATCTTGTCTACTGCCCTGGGTCAGAAGCAGTGTCGCAAGACACAGCACATACACAGTAAGGCCGCTTCATTAAATCGGCGACCACCCCCCTTCTCCGTCCCCTCATGCAGAAAAGGAGAAGACAGGGAGAAATTCCTTCGGGTTGCGTCAATTTATTTCTCACACATACACCATCACCTTCATCCCCCTCCCACTCCCTCTCATGCATCACAGCATCATCCATACACAACCATTCTGTATTGTGCTTTACTACTTTTGTTATTCATCGACCCATTAGGAAATCCCTCACACAATCAAAGAAGCTTCTAATGTATACTTGCCCAACCCTGTTCAGTGTTACCAGCAAATGTAAAAATGCAGTTTCGAGCATTTCTGTGTCGGGCGCAGCTTGCCTACCAGTCTGTAACCTGCGCGACTTATGAGCGTAATCTCCGCTTATATTTCATGGTTCATACAATCAATATTATTCTATGTATCACAAGGGTTTTATCTATCCTTGAACGATACATTAACAAGTCCTCCAATATACTCAAATTTCAATTTATGTTTTTTGTGAAATACCTTATCGAAAGCTTCCTTAATATCCAAGTACACTCAATCCACCCAACCCTCTCTTGTAGAAAATCAACCGCACTTGCGTGAAAGCTTAATAGGTTCAATCACGTGATCTTCCAGTTCTGAAATAGATTTTAATTTTTTGCCAAAGCATACATTTATCTAAGGTGGTTTACCCATATTTACAATTATTTACTCGTGTGTTTTTCAGAATCCATTTACACCATTTATCCATCACGCTGGTCGATATTTTTTTTAGTAACGCACTTATATGATATGAGACCAATCACTTAAAAATGAATACTGATATTCTTTATTTCATTCATTGGAATATATACATACATATACATATATATATATATTTTTTTTCTTTCTCTCTCCTATCCCTCGGTTCTGCTAATGACCTTCCATCTCTCCTTTTCCCAATTCTGTGACTCTTCGACTTGATTCTGCCCCCAAGGATAGGAGCTCCTTTTATTGTTGTTAAAAGACAATCCTCCGCCTACAGGAACTGGTTTGTCGAGATGGCTTTCCTCCTTACATTTTTCCCCTAAAAACATGAACTAGGTCTTATGCGAGACTAACCCTCTCAGTCACGCACACACAGAAACACTACACACACATACTTAGGCACGCACATACACGTATACACATGCACACGTGCACGCACAACTCGTGGCGCAGTTGGTAGAGCTCCCGGCTGCCACTATGGAGGACCGGGTTGGAATCCCGCCCGGGGCTGAAATAATTTCAGTATTACTGTGCTGCGGGTTACAACTTCAACTCTCGTGGGCGGGGAGTTGGGGGTCTGTGTGCATGTAAGGTCACAGCATTACCCATAGATCGGTCATACTCGTATGAGCTCTGAGCTCTCTTCCGGGAGGGAAATAGCTGTCGATCACGGGTCCACATGATCCAAGACCATGGTGTATGGTGAATCACACAGACATCATACATCCATACTCACGCGCATGTATACGCCCACACAGACATCATACATCCATACTCACGCGCATGTATACGCCCACACATACACATACGCACACACATATACACGCACGCACATGCGCACACACACACTAATATGTTACCTTGCACGTTTCCTTGATCGCTGTGTTACTTCCTGCAGTTGTCACGTTTTCCTCTCTCTCTCCCTTCTCTTATGGTCGGTTGTTATTTTCGTTGTTCTCTTCTTCTTTGTCCTCTACTTATTTTTCTATTTCTTTTCTTGTTGATCCTCTTCATAGTCAGTTCCATCTTCTCTCTCTTCCCCCTCTTTTTTATTATCTTCATATTCTTTTCATTCTCACACTTCCCTTTCTCTTCTTTCCTTCCTGTGTGTGTTGAGGCACGATTTCGAGAACGCACTTGTTTGCTGTTTCTGGAGTTGAGATTTCTTTGTTTCCGAACTTGCGTCCGTCTCTGGCCGGACTCCAAACGAATCCAGGAATCGGGTGCCCTCTCGGAAGCTATCGGTCTTCAAGAGGGAGGTTCCCTCCTCTTTGCAGAGTCTGAAGACTCTTCAACCGGGAGACCTGCGGAGAGCCTCGTCAAAGGCTTGAGACCAGAGACTTGTTGCACATAAAGATGACGAAGACAATGAGAGTGTGTTCTTTTATTTCATTTATTTATTTTATTTTGTCTTTACAAAGGCCGAGACGTAGAAATATGCCTCTCTTTTTTTTATCGGCATGACGGGTCGGAGAGAGAAAAGATTACTTTAGTAACGAAAGAATTAAGGGTCATGCCATAAATGTTCTTGATGCACACCACCATGTATAAAAGTTTTAATTTTGTATGTACGATATAAAAAAGTAATTTAATAAAGAAAAAGTAAAAATTGTGAGTTTTTGTATGCATGATATAAAAAGGTAATATAATAAAGAAAATAAAAAAGTGTGAGTTTTTGGAGCTTTTGTCGTGTGAGCTTGTGTGAGTTGATGTCCGTGTATTAAGTTGACCCGCTTGACTCGAAAGGAGACATTTAGTCGCATAACCTGAATCCACTGACCTATCAGTACGAGCTATCAGTCGACTTGTCGGCCGTCACGTTCAGGGTGGACAGAAAGCCTGCTTCCCCTGCCTGGCCAAGGGTCAGGTCTGCGAAGGAAATCCTTTGATAATGTTCATGGTCAGGTATGTCTTGGGTGAAAGGGAGGGGGGGGGGCAGCTGCGACCGAAGCCATCACACTTGCCTTCTGATTCAGGGACTGTTGGGCAGGTAATTAACAATCTCTACTGACAATCGGAGAGGACAGCAGGATTCGAATCTACAAGTAAGTGAAAGCAAGGCCAAGACGCTTCCGTTTACACTATCAGCGCGGAGGCGTAAGAGTCAATGAGAGGAGAGTATGTTGAAGGAACGAGACTCAACCGATATCACCCCTGCAGTGTCAGGTCAATGCGCCCGTTATGTGGGACGTAAGCTCCTGTACTTTAAAACAAAACTTTCGGCAATCCTGTCGAACGCTTTCTACCTTTGGGGTTGCCAAGGATATAAATAGAATCACCTGGCGGCAGGTAGAGGAAGATGAAAAGATCCATTTGGTGAATAAAATCTGTGACCGTGACCTAGCTGCGGTCACGCACAAAATCGGGTCATTACGGTTCTACAGCCGACCTTTCCCGGTTCCATGACAAATGCTCTCAAGATATGTGCTCAAAAGACATGATCACACCCTTAATGGAAAAAAAGAGACGAATGTTCACAAATGTTAACAATGTTTATTTAGTTTTGCTATTTTCATTTTGTATATAGTGAAATATTTATTGCGAAACATGATACTAATAGTGATTCACACCCATAGATTAGGAGAGAAAAAAAGAGATCAATCCTTTAAGCTGTTAATCCTGTCATATCTCACCTCACACATACCACACTTCATTTATTACACCTCTTTGTTATTTGACTTATGTTCTCACAAGTTATTTGAGCAATTATTAAGTGAGGAGTGTTTTGAGCAGTTCTACCAAGAGATGAGTTCTTTTTATGTCAGTATGTGAGTCTGCCATGTTGTGAATCACCCACAACTCACTCAACATGGAGATTATCAAGACTAAACGAGGTGGAGCACTGCAACCACCTTGATTGAAATTACACATTTCAATATCTGTAAAATGCACATATACTGTATACATGGTGACTAGACGCCCTCTTTTATACGGGATCGTCCCGTATTTAAAGAAATTTGTCCCGTATTTAAAGCATTCGTCCCGCATCGACCCTCCCCGGAACGCGTTTTGTCCCGTATTTTCAAGATTTTAAACACTTCGCATGAAAATTTAAGAAAAGTTTACATTCTACAGGTATATTAATTCGAAAGCAACAATAACTGAGTGAAATATTTGAACACCGAGCGGATCTGGCAACACGACGGAGGCGCGGTTTTGTGATTGGTTGAAGACAACGTCAACATGTCATCAGACCGGAAAAAAATCAAACGAGAATGTACCTTTAGAGCAGAGTGGCACATTGTCCATGTATATATCCAGTTTAGGTGTCCCGTGTTCCAGTTTTCAAAATCTGGTCACCCTGACTGTATATATTTAACTGTCTATTAAATATATATCTGTTGTGTGTATTATACATATTTTTCATTGTTAAATAAAATTGTCTTCAATATAAATCATTGGTATTAATATAGTTAAAAGATTGTGAACTTTATCTATTTATTCCATTAAAGATGAGCATTTGTCTTTGAACCACCTTTCCCATGATGCTTCATGCTAATCAATGTAGCTGTTCAGCCACTTTGTTGCTTAAAAAATAATAAATAAAAATCCACAAACTCCGGAAAGAAGTAATAAGTGGAAGGTCGCCTGTTGAGGGCTCGGGTTGTTCTGGGGTGTGAATGGCGTCATGCTTAAGACATAAATAACAAACAGTATAACAGATATCCGTTATTTCGGATCCATATGGCAAAAAAAAAAAAAAGACCGCAGTGTTAGGAGCCGTATATATATAATCGGGGACCAGACAAAAACCCAGAAAAATTGATTAGGTTAAGGGGGAGTTTTCCTATACTCATTAAAATAATCTAGAGACGATTATTCGTAGTATATGATTACATATCCCAGCACGCATGTTCTACTATTGCCTCGTCATTTACACAAAGATAATCGTGATTAGGCAAATTATACTAGTAATTAAACATGATAATCGTGATTAGAGACATGATACTCGTGATTAGGCACGTAATAGTCGTGATTAGGCACGTGGTACTCGTGATGAGAGACATAGTAAGGCAACGTGGCGAGGCACAAGGCCGTAGTGTCTTCCAGAGGGGTAGTCCGGTCCTGCAGGGTAGGGGACCATGACTAAACTCAACCATTCCTATCACGAACACTCGAACTTCAAGTACACAAACTACAGTGAGTGTTGCTTTGCACATACAGAAGCACTATATATATATATATATATATATATATATATATATATATATATATATATATATATATATATATATGCCAATAAGAACACGGCTACGTGTGTTCACTTATGCAAAGTAGACCACCTGGAAAAAGAAACTAACAAAGCAGAGCGCTTTCGTATATTACATCTTCAGTGCAAAAAGTACAAAGTTAATAGAAATACATAGATTGAATATATATATATGTATATATATATTATATATATATTTATATATATATATATATATATATATTACGATTAGAATACATAACAATGACCATGACAAGGTACACGACCTTCCATTCAATTACTCATTATTATTAGCAGCTGACCAGTACTTCTGTACTTGGAATGATACCGCACCCGAGATTTGCAGAGAAGATGGAGGAGAAATGCAAGGGGAAGGGGCAGCACTAGAAAGGGTGACCGGACGTTTAGGCAATGGAGCTGTAACCTAAGACGTTTGGGCCATGGAATATACAAACATACATATATATATATATATATATATATATATATATATATATATATATATATATATATATATATATATATATAATATATGATGTATACCTTTTTCGATCTTTTTCACAAGGAGGAATATAAATGGTCTATTTAAATACTATAGTGCTTTGGGTAGTAAATCAATAGAACATAATGTTGAAGGGGAGTGCAAGAGACCATAAGACCTACACTAGGCAGTTCCATGTCCATTACCACCTATCATCCCCATCCATTAATTTGTCTGTTTCTTAAAACAGCCGTTAGTTTCAGTGCTCACTACATGGTTTCTAAGTCTATTCCATTCGTTGACCACTCTATCACTAAAGCAGTTCTTGCCTATTTCATTCTTAAATCTAATTTTGTCAAATTTAATTCCATTACTGCGAGGCCTGCCCTGTTGTCTTAATATGATGACCTTGTTTGCATCGCCCTTTTTAAAGCTAAGGTGCCTAAGCCTCACCTCGTAAGGTAAATTTTTGAGCCCATGTATAATTCTGGTCATTCTCCTCTGTACTGATTCTGGTGAATTGATGTTCATTCTATAGGACGGAGACCAAAACTGTACCGCTTAGTCAAGGATGGGTCTAACTAACGCCAAATGGGTATTATGTAACCCCAAAGCCTCATTCGTATTGCAAATGAGACTCGTAAAAGGCGGCACCCACTGTGGAACTTAAGGGAATCATTTGTACGTTTGTGTAAACACTGAATGGGTCCCAGTGAACAGATTTACATCTATCAACCACAATTCACTTTAATTCTAAAGCATCAACGTCGAGAAACTCGAGGAGGCATGCATGCAGAAATTGATACGTGGGACAGCTAAGGACTCGAACCTGCGTTAGCACGTGACAAGTGACAATGGCTTAACTGATTCCGCAAAAGGTTAAGTCACTGTCACTTGTTACGTGCCAGCGGAGGTTGGAGTCCTTAGCTGTACCACGTATCAATTTCTGCATGTATGCCTCCTCGAGTTTCTTGACGTTGATAGCTTTGCGTGTCTCGCGACCCTCGACTCCGTGGATTGACTCCATCTATCTTCAGTGGCACTTTCCCTTCACACTGGCTGCCGCCAGACGATTTTATTCATCCCTGTGATACCCCGTCTGTAGTTAAAGGGTTATTTAGTTATTGAATAATTATGCATTTGTTTAACTTAAAGTAACTTAACGTTTAGATTCGTGCAGTCTCGGGAATCGCATCAGACCGCTTAAACTTTTTTTTTCTGAGCTCGTGAAGCTTAGCGGAAGGCTTACTCCCGAACCTCTTATGAAAATTTGGGTAATTCATTTCACAGTAATAATATTAATAATAATTTTATTTGGCAATGAATCAATATACATGAAGTGCAGATAATGAAAAGAACACATAGTTCGAAATAACAATTACAGTTGCCGAGGAATACATAAATAAAAGAATGTTAAAAATACAATTGTGGGCGGTTACTTCGAACGTCGGGACAGAAATACAAAACAAATGTCGTCCAAGGTTCTTCTGTGGTCGACGAATTCGTGGTAAATGGGATACAGGATGCGGACAAAGGGTTTTGTTGTTTCTCCATAATCATCTTCATCAGTGCGTTTTTTTTTTTTATGTAGATTTTTTACGACGATTCTGAGACTAATTCTCGGTAAGCAAGCCAGCAGACCCCATTTCGTGAACGGTGTGTACTTCAGGTTTGTTTGTTCTAATTTGCAACTGATTCTAGCGATTTATTATATTTCTTCCGAAAATTTGATGATGATAGGGTTTAACGTCGCATTCTCCACCCAATCGGGATGCAAGGACGGTGCCCCTTACAGAGGATTTTGTATCATGGATTTTAATGAACCATGGTTTCTGTTCAGTTTCGCCGGTGGCAGGGCCCGAACCGCCATCCCCTCGACCTTCGCCACAAATAACGACGCCCTAACCCGTTCGGCCAGGAATTTGATATTTGAATTTTTTGATAAGTAATCTTAAAAGAGTAAAGTCTTGTCATTTAGAGATTTGTTATCATGGGGTTGTGGTGAAATATTTAGAATCACAGTTATCAAATTAATGGAGTGTTATGCTTCCGTTATGAAAATGCAAAATGACCAAAATATGGTCATGTTCGCTGGCAGCGAAATCGGAAACGTCGTAGTTTTGCAACGACATAGTTGTGGGTTCGAATCCCCTATTTCCGATTTCTAGCATCGAGTGTTACCAGCCCCAACAGTCCAGGTGCCAAGGGCAAAGGTGACGGCTTCGGCCGCAGCCACTAGGCTCCTCACCTTACTTCTGCAAATGGTGGTTAGTGGACGAGCGGCACGCTGATTGGCGCGGGGAACTCGCACGCAAGCTGATCGTCAACTGCTTCGTATAACGTAAACACAAACAACCTTGGTGTGGGGTCACGTGACCAGGTCAGAGGATGAGTTTATTGGGTTCATATACGTGTTTGTTGCCTAATTTTATTTATTCGGTTGTAGTGCACAGGGAGAGACCTACGCTCGCACGGTCCTGTTTCTTATTCTCTAGTCACCATACCTTGTCTGAGCGTGACACATAATTATGCTAATCACTGTGTAGCGTATAGGTTTAAGATAATATTGGCATGGTCCATATCTAATTGATAAGGCTGTCAGTACTGTCATGGAATCGTAATTATTTCCGAAATAGATGTTTGTGGTCAACCTTCACTTCCGCTGCTTGGGAGCGCATTCCATTTGTTTATTTATGTGTGTGTACCTAATTGTAGTATACAGGGACGTAGCAACTCTCGTCGGGACTCCTCTCCTCTCCAATTTATCATACAGTAAACCCTCGATATAACGGACGATATGGGGACGAGTCTGTCGTTGTATCCGAAGATCCGTTATAACCGAGGATCCGTTATATCCGATGGAAATCCCGGGCAGATCCGTTATATCCGATGGAAATACCGGACAGATCCGTTATATCCCGAAGTTTGTCCGGTATTAGAAATTAGTAGGATTAGAAATTACTGTACCTTGCATCAAAATCGTATACGGTTCCAACTTGGTTTATGTTCTTGATTTCCAGGTATCATATTTAGACTTGAATTCATGTATTGTATAATTTGGGTGTGGGTGTGATTCACCATGGTTTCGGATCACGTGTTGGACCAGTAATCGACAGCTATTACCCTTCCGGAAAAGAGGTCAAAGCTTCTATATGACCGATCTATGGGTAGTGGTATGACCTTACACTCACACACACACCCAACTCTCTGCCCACGAGTGTATGTGTGTGTGTGTGTGTGCGCGCGCGCATGCTCTCCTAGTTTTCTTCTTGTTAAGCGCTCCGAAATCGTTACACCACCATACAAATTTTGACCAACTTGTGCAATTATTTATTTCTGTTGAATTCTTCAGTGCTTTGGGTGTACAGATGTTCAACGAGTCCGAGGCCATCGCAGTGGAGAACGATAAACTGCCATAGGAGTTTATTTATGGCTGTATTAAATCACTCATTGATAATAAAATAATAAATGCTGATGTTTTAAGCTGATTATCCTATTTTAACTTGAAGATAATTACTGGGAAGATTAAATGTACACATTAATTTTTCAAAGGAAGACTAATTGTCAGAAGGCTAATTAGTGAAGGACTAATTGTCCAGAAGACTTAAATGTCCGAAGACTAAATGGTTGGATACCCATCGCAGTAGATACACGGGCCGTGCTTATATTCATCTCCCAATTGTCTTATCATATTTTGGAGCAAGTGGAGCTCTTGCGTCAACCTTCAAGATATGGACCGGAAGTTGGGAATCCCTTGGCGTGTGCGTGTTTATCTTATTGTAACATGAAAAAATGAGCTACACTCTTGAGGTGTGTGTGTGCGCGCGCGCGTATGATTAGCTCTGATCTTGGATCACGTGCTGGACTTGTGACCGAAAACCTTTACCCTTCCTAATGAGAACTCAAGAGCACGTGTAGTTCGATCAGTGGATATTGCTGTGACTTTACACGCGCGCGCACCCCCTGCATATATATATATATATATATATATATATATATATATATATATATATATATATATAATGTATATATATATATATATACTTTTACTTCCACGCACGTATGCATGGACATCATATACAAGTTATGAAAAGGTATTAACCTACAAAATGACAAGAAGAGGTTTGTGGAATAATTTAGTGAAAAGAATCTCATCCTGCGGCTGCAAAGTCATTAAGTGAGGGAATCGGAAATGGCTGTTCATTTATTGTGGGAAAGAGATATCATAGGTTTAGTAAGGAGGAGGACAGGAAGGAAGGTGATATATATACATATATATATATATATATATATATACTGTATATGTGTGTGTGTGTGTGTGTGTGTGTGTGGGAGAGAGAGAGAGAGAGATTGTTCACTGTTTGACCGTGGACTAGAAGGACGTTTGAATCCTAGAAACCGGAATACAACTCGAATATTTGTTCGTAGAACAGAAGCTAGGTCGTATAGCATGAAGTATGATAGAAGCAGTCCATTTTGTGTGACTGTGCTTGACTATTGAAATAGATTGAGGTAGAGGTGAGCCGAGTTGAAGGACAGTGGAGTCCGGAGAATGTCTTTCTAAAAAAAAAAAGACACAAACCGATAACGACAGGAAACCCGTTGCCGAAACCCTCGTAAGATTGATAATTATACGATATTTTCAAATTATAAGTGGACACTGAAAAGTCTGAATGCGTCTGGTGATAGAAGAAGCAAGTTTGGTAAGTGAAGCAGAAGAGAGAGAGCGTGTGTGTGTGTGTGTGTCCGAGGGAGTGTGTGTGTCAGAGAGAGTGTGTGCGTGTGTCAGAATGTGTGTGTCTCTGTGTGTGTGTAAGAGTGTGTGCGTGTGTCAGAATGTGTGTGTAAGAGTGTGTGCGTGTGTCAGAGAGAGTGTGTGTGTCTGTGTGTCAGTGTGTGTGTATGTGTGTGTCAGAGGGAGAGAGAGTGTGTGTGTTTGTACGTCAGAGAGAGAGAGAGAGAGAGGCGGCAACGAGAACTTCTTTGTTGCCCGACTGGCCTGCGCTCTTCCACCCTCTCTCTCTCTCTCGCTTCCCTCCTCGCTGTCTGTCGACTTCAGTGCTTCGAGTGTGGCGTGGTGGTCGTCACGTGCCTGCCTCCTCTTCCTTCCGCCTTCACACCCCTCCCCCCTACCTCCACCTCCCTCGTCTGTCTGTCTGTTTGTCTGTCCGTCCGTCCGTCTGCTCCTGGCCCTGTCACAGCCACCGCGCGAAGCACTTCTTGCGCAAAAGCACGTGCGAAGTTTCTGCGCTAGCGAAATCGTGCTCAGGTCATGAAATCTGTGTATGGGTTGTGCGCTTGTGTGCTGGTCAGTGTTTGTACGTGCGTGTAAATACCTAATTGAATTTACCTAATTATAATGTAAAGGGAAAATACACACATGGGGCCCTTCTCTTTGTTTCTATCAAACTTGATTTTTTTTTTTTACTATTTCCTCTCTTATGCTGTTCCGTAACACGCATGCGTACCGAAAACTGCACGTGTGTGTGTGTGTGTGTGTATGTACGTTTGTGTGTATGTCCATACAGTTACATGTGCGTTCTTTTGATTGTGGATATTGTGTACGAAGAAGTGTGAGCGCATGTGATGTTAACTGCCCCAGATTTGACAGGGTTGAGATTAACCCCTTCAACTCAGTGACACACTTTATGGATTTTCTCCGAAAGGAAACTAAATATTTTAGAACGATGTTGGGGATCAGACCCCCGCTTGAAGAGGGTATTCAACGATCGAGACCATCCATTACGATAAAGTTGATTCCTTCAACTGCGTAAAATGGTCCATCCTGAGAACAAAGATCATAATTGCGTGGCAGTATTGAGGGGTTCAATGTCGATGAGTTTTACACTTATTTTGTCGTTTTGTGCTTGAAGGAACGGAACGGAATAATCACGACAGAGGGAGATGCGAACTGGAATGCATTGTGACTTACATACACGTCAGTAATTTTTAATTACTGAGGGCTCTCTCTTTGTTTTGTAGTGCGTGTTTGTTTAGAAATATGGAAACATGCGTTTTATAGTTGTATATTTCGTGTGTGCTTCTTTATGTAGTGCACTGGTAGCATACTCGGAAACGTGGTTGTCTCGCATTCGCTTAGTTGTGAGTTCGAATCCCGCACTCCTATCCAATTCCCAGCTGTGACCGTTGTTACCTCAATAGTTAAATCGCATAGGGTAAAGGTGAAGCTTTCGGAAGCAGCTACTCAGCGCCTCCTGGGGTAGGCTTCTCACCACCTTTATGTAAACACTTGTATGAATGCATATGATTCACCATGGCCTTGGATTACGTTTTGGACCCGTGGTTGACAGCTATAACCACCGTTAAAGAGAGCTCATATACGACCGATCTATGGGTAATGCTGTGACCACGAGTTGAAGTGCCGGCTCGCAGCGCAGGGATACTGAAACTATTCCAGTCTTTCGCGGGATCGACCTCAGACTGCTGGAGTAGCGGTTGCGAACGCTACCACTGCACCGTCGAGTTGTATGCATGTCGTGTCATGTTCCTGCATGTACCTTCGCTTGTCCTTCTTGGGGGCGATTGGTTGCGCTCGTCCGAACCTGTGGACGTTTGGGTCATACCTCACGCCACACGCGTGTACACATTCCTACATGAAGTTTCGTCATGTGAGGAACGTGGGGGAGGGGTGGGGAGGCTTGTGCGTGCGTATACATGTATAAGGTCACCCGCTCAGGTACACAAAGCGTAGTGGATTCTACTGAAACGATCGAAATAAACAAAAGCAGTTCGTGGAACGCCCGTGAAGGCTGAATCACAAAGCGGCGCACACGTGGACACGCGAACACGTGCTTGCACGCGCAAGCGTTCTTCAGCACGCATGGGGTGGGCGTGTGTGGCAACGTGCAGCGCACACACACGCAAACACACGCGCGCGCACACAGACACGCGCGCACACACAAACACACGCGCGCACACATAAACACGCGCACACACACAGACACGCGCGTGCGCACCCCCCCACACAAACACACTCGCACACAAATGTATTTTCTTCTTTTTTCATCTTGTGGAGGGTATCCTATGAAATTCTGTCATAAGCATGAAGGTAATAGTCTTTGTTCCTGTGAGAGAAGGCCGGTACTATCTTCCTTTCCACGTGAATCTAGTACAGAAACGAATCGCTAAAACCCTTTACCAAGAGATCACCACCTCGAGTACAAGGCAATTGCAGTGCCGGACGACGTCGTTGTAGATTCTTCCTCTGAGTAGGAATCGAACCCAGGAACGATGCAGTGTGGATAGCCCTCGACTCTAACCACTACGCCAGTAATCTGTGTGTGTGTACGTCTGTTTCCGTGTACACGTATAACATTAAATGTATGGCGTATATATTCACGCACGTATTTATCCAGTATATTCACACTTTATATTGTATCCAGAGTAAACACATTTTGTATATGTATATATGTATATATATATATATATATATATATATATATATATATATATATATATGTATGTATACTGTATATGTGTGTGTGCGTGTGTGTGTGTGTGTGTGTGTGTCTGTGTGTGTATGTATACTGTATATGTGTATGTATGTATGTATACTGTATATGTGTGTGTCCGTGTGAGTGTACATATTAATATTTACATGTACGCATGTACTGAACGGTGGCCGCGACCTCCTGCCACACTTGAAAGTCACAACGCTGCTGGGGGTCTAATCAATACGCGGCGCACAACAAACCGTGCATGTTCCTGTAAGCCACATCAGAGTTCGTGGAAGAGCTTCGACCCTGTGGGGAGTCATGCCCGGCGTCCAGGGGCCCTTTGTCCGCCTCCTCCTGCGCAGTGTTGGTCTTCGGGCGTGACGTGTTCTCCCCCGACGTGGAGTGATGCAACACGTGACGGGCCTTTGGGGTGTGAGGATGCTGCTGCTGCTGCTGCCGAAGAGCAGCCAGCGGTAAAAGTTTCTTGGCTTCGACGCGTTTAGACCTGTGGATGTGGGTAGTGGATGGTGGATGATGGTGGTAGTGGGTGGTGGTGATGGGGGTGGGAAGTGGTGGTGAAGGTGGTGGTAGTGGGTGGGGATGTGATGGTAATGGGTGATAGTGGTAGTGGATGGTGAAAGTGATGGTGGGTGGTGATGGTGATAGTGGTGGTAGTTGGTGATAGTGGTAATGAGTGGTGGCGATGGGATGCGGGGTTGGGGAGCGATTTGTGTTTGTGGTGAAGAAGGGAGGGAGGGAGGGAGGGGGTTCTTTGGTGATGTTTGGGGTCGAGGCCTCTCGCTCCCCTTCGGCTTCGGCTGGTCCTCCTACCCCCGGGGCCTCTTGCGCCAACGCCAGTCACGTGGTCAGCACGACCGTTATGAGGCGAACCGTTGCCGGGTACAGGTGGGGCTGTGGTACCGGGCACTTAACCCATCCCACCCCCCCGTCTCTCTCGCTCTCTGTCTCTCTCTCTCTCTCTTCTCTCACTCTCTCTCTCTCTGTCTGTCTCTCTTCCTCATCCCCTCTCTCTCTTCCTCTTTCTGTCTCTCTTCCTCATCCCCTCTCTCTCTTCCTCTTTCTCTGTCTCTCTCCCACCTTCCCTCCCTCCCCCCTCTCTCTCTCTCCTCTCTCTCTCCCTCCCTCCCTCCCCATCTCTCTCTTTCTCTCTCACTCTCTCAAATGGGCCTGAATAATTGTATTACAGTCTTCAAATATCATACAGCATCCAATCGTTCATAACTATGTTAGTGTCTTTACTAAAGTGACTTTTGCTGTGGAAGGGTTTACCCGATTGGCACTTTGACCTATCTCCGTGATCCCCTTGGTAGGGGGGTGGGTTGGGGGGTCACGTGAATTACATCCTCTCTTGTTAACCCTGTTCCGCACCGGTGGTGGCTATGTTTTGTGTATTCTATCTGCTGCCCACCAGGCGATTTTATTCAGGTCCATGACGTTTCCTCGATAGAAAACGGGTTGAGGGTCTCTGCCCTGCACTGGTGGCGCCATCGGACGTGTGCTGGTCTCGTATTCGCTTAGTTGTGGGTTCGAGTCCTACACTCCTCTTGATTCCCATGGACAAATCTTTTTTAGTTATATTACCACATGGAGATGAGGAATATCGGGTTTCCGTGAGTTACTGCATAGAGTGGCGAGGATGTACTGTTTGACCGCGTTTTGCAGAATATTGATTAATAACTTTTTTCTAGGTAACATTTTCACGAATTTTGTTAACTGTGGCAGCACGACGTCTTGCTGTTTTTTATTCATTTATGCACTTATTAATTTATTTGTGTGTTTGTTTTTCGGTTCGGGATCAAGTGTAGAGTGTCATAAAAGTTCGTGTGGGATTCGCGTGGACATTTGTTCAGTAACCAGCGCTTCTCTCCATGGGGACAGTATTGCACCGAAGGGGGGGGTAGAGCCCCCCCCCCCCCGGCGTTTCCTAACCCTGAGAGTTCTGAAATAAATTCTAGCGGGTGCAGGGAAGCGATGCACACATACTACACTTTCCTTTATCCTCCTGGTAATAAGATATTGTTTAGGGGGTGCTGGACTACTTAGACCTAATCTCAAGGGTTGTTGCCCCAGTCACACTATCACGATAAAAGTCAAATGTTGTGAATTTGAAAAAACTGGAAGACGACTTCGCATACAATATTCTAGACTTCACTAAGGACAGTTCAACAATGTCTACAATATTCTAGACTTCACTAAGAACAGTTCAACAATGTCTAATATTCGTGTTCTAGGTTTAACTTCCCTTAGTTCGTTATTCAGCTTCTTAGTGTATGACGCAAAGGTGATTTGACATATTCTGAAAAAAATATATAAACGAAGTCGTTTCTGCTCAAACGAACTCGACTGAGTCGTGATGGTGTGACTGGGGATTAGGGTCGGGAAAGGTTGGGAAACGCCGTGGTAGGAGGAGAGAGACCTAAGGAGGGATTTCTGTGTCAAAGGTTCAGAACACTAAGAAAGAAGAAGCAGTCGCCGGTTTTCAATTCCCCTTTGTGTGAAAAGGGTAGAGGAAACGCAGACAAAGTTGATCCAGACAGATCTTGGGTCCATAGTTGTAGGTTCGAGTCCCGCACTGTACTAGGTATAGGTCCCGGCGACTGTGCGGAAAGGTGGAGTGTTGGCATTTTGGGAGTGCAATTGCTCAGGGATGATCATTGTCATTGCTATGTGGAAGAACATAGCAATGGTGGTGGGAAGGGTGACATTGAATTAACTGTTATACCTAGGCGGAAGACCTTTGTGTATAGTTTGCTTGAGTACAACACGACATACTACGAGTTATTATTGAACTATGCTTTAACATGTGTGACTGAAAAAAAGTGACGAGGTTACAGCAGGAAGCGCTTAGCTTCGACCGAAGGTTTCACCTTTGTCCTGATTGATCGAACTATCAGGGCAAGTGGTAATCACCGTCAATCATTAGGACTAAATCCGAGTCGACTTAGTTACTTAGTGATTGCTCAAATTAGGGTAGTTAAGAGGGGACTAGCTCCAAAACTCGATAACGGAACAACAACTGTTCTTCTGTTGTTGTTATAGTAGATTCTGAATTTCATTAGATCACTGGAATAGTCCACTAACATTCAGAATGTAGTGGAACAATGGGGTAGTGGTGCACAGGGCCTCGTATTGACTAGGAAGGTTGCTGTTACAGCTGTTAAATAATAACATGTGTGCCGCAGGTGTTTCTTCGACATCTTCTCTGTGAACACCTGGCCGTGGCGCCATACCCATCACATCTGAACATGATATTATTTTCCGTGTAATTAGTAGGGCCGTGGGTAATTTGTCATCTGACAAACACATCAGCAAGATTATTGGCGAGATGTGCGAGCTGTTGAGGAGTATGAATTGGCATTTCATTGCATGGATGGGTTGGGGATTAAAAAGAATCTCATAAGGAACCTGATCCAACCTAGATTAGAGTATGCAGTAGTTGTGCGGTTCCTGCCCGAAAATTATGTGAATAAGATTGTGAAACTACGGAAAGAGGCAACCAAAAATGTCTCCACTATAGCAGACAAAGCGTGTAAGGAAAGATAGATACGAGTAAATCGTGAACGGTCAACTGGTCCCCAAATCTGCACCCCTAGGACAACTGGTCCCCCCAAAAATAGGACATCTCGTCCCCATTTTTTTTAAACAATTTTATTATTTAAACAATAGTTTTGAGATATTTAGCAATAATCAAAATGCCATAATATAATATGTACAACACTTTATATTACTCGTCTGACATGGTTGAGTAGCTCAGTAAAACTTACATGACTTGTCCTGATATGCCAGGTTTATATACTGACCTTGCCCAGGTGTTGAGCAGATTCTGTGCTGTGAAAGAGGCGTGATAAGCACTTTTTGAGCAAACATAGAGCGCATCTGAGGTGTGACCCAAGCAGTGGGGTGTGGAATAGGTGTGATTAGCACTTTTTGAGCAAACATACAGCGCATCTGAGGTGTGACCCAAGCAGTGGAGTGTGAAATAGGTGTGATTAGCACTTTTTGAGCAAACATAGAGAGCATCTGAGGTGTGACCCAAGCAGTGGGGTGTGAAAGAGGTGTGATTAGCAGTTTTTGAGCAAACATAGAGCGCATCTGAGGTGTGGCCAGATCAGTGGGGTGTGAAAGAGGTGTGATTAGCACTTTTTGAGCAAACATAGAGCGCATCTGAGGTGTGGCCAGAGCAGTGGGGTGTGAAAGAGGTGTGATTAGCACTTTTTGAACAAACATAGAGCACACATCTGAGGTGTGGCCAGAGCAGTGGGGTGTGAAAGAGGTGTGATTAGCACTTTTTGAGCAAACATAGAGCACATTACATTACTAGTGAAGCTCTAATGTGTTTTATTGGACTTAATCTTATGTTTAATAACATAAATAGAAATGAAAAAAATAAAGTTAAAAACCACCAAAACATTAAAAAAAAACATATATACGAACAATAGAGAACACATTTGGACAGTTTTTAGACAAATTATTTTGAGGACGAGTTGACCACCCAGCTTGTCATTCGGGGACTAGTTGTCCTAGGGGTGCAGTTTTGGGAACCAGTTGACCGGGGACCAGTTGTCCTACAATCGAGTAAGTTGGGTCTTCCCTCACTCGAGGAAAGAAGAGAAAGAGATGTCATGGTTGGAGTGTTCAGGTCAATGGAAGACATTGGCAAATTTGACAATGATGATCCCGTGTTTTGTGATAGAAAGGGTTTTCATGACAGGAAGTCACGGAGAAACTGGAACATAGAAATATTGCGTCCTTCGAAAAACAGAAACATATCAAAAGGTGAACCTTAATTTCTGGAGACAAAGAGACGGTGCCCTACGAGTGTAGCTCTTTTCCAGTGCATTGCCATTAGGTAGATACAATTAATTAAATTCATATGCAATGTGTTGCACGCACGTATATCCTACTAGGTATTGGAACAAGGAAAATCAATATCATCTTACATTCTGACATGAGTTATGACACAGTAAGCTATATTTAGAGTGGAACTACTATTACTAGATATTCATCTTACACGAACACACGGACACACACACACACACACACACACACACACACACACACACACACACACACACACACATCCGGCCCAGGGCTGAAATTGTTTCAGTATCGCTGAGCTGCTAGTCGTTAACCCAACTGTTGTGGGCGTGGAGTTGGGAGTGTGTGTGCGTGTAAGGTCACAACAGTACCCATAGATCGGTCATATATGATCTCTGAGCTCTCTTCCGGGAGGGTAGTAACTGTAAATCACGAGTCCAACACCTGATCCAAGACCATGATGGTGAATCACGCGCGCGCGCACACACACACACACACACACACACACACACACACACACACACACACACACACACACACACACACACACACACACACGAGGTATAATAATTGAAGATAAAGCTACGGGACCCCTCGAGCCTTGCTCCTTTCCTGTATACGACAATTAAGTAAATGTACTCACGTAATGTTTGTAGGTAAAGCTAAAGTGCAACTAATTATGACGGATGAGATAGCAAGAGAAGTCTCGTAGTTAGATTTAGGCAGATTGTACGAAGAGCCAAAATGTGATTCGGTACCAGTAAATGCAGTATGGCACTCACAAAGGATTACCCAAAACATAATTAATGGGTGGAGAAGAACTTTAAGATGAAAAAAAGGAAAGGGAAGGCCATATGACTGATGTAAACACAAACTGTTTCCTGGGTCCTGTCAGACGGTAATTATACAATACATGATACCTCTCCTGGAAGTAGTTGTTTCACTAGATCGGGGTTCTAGACCTGGCGTTTGCAGGAAGTTTCCCAAATGTACTTGAAGGACTAAAGTTCAACACTCGTTGGTAGTCAAGTAACTGTAATTTTATTGCAAATTGCCCGTGATGTTAATGGTTCTGCAATAAAACTCGTTATCACTTGAACAGTTTTATAATATCCATTGCAGTACCATTGTGTATTGAAT
>NC_134782.1:195000-227500 GCF_046742065.1 Oratosquilla oratoria
TGGCAGATGACCACTTACACCAATTAGATATTCAATAACATTTTGATAAACTACAGCAATGGTCTGAAAAGTGGCCAATGAAATTCAACATGAATAAATGCAAGGCTATGCACATAGGTGAAAATAACAGTAAGTACGATTACAAGTTATTTGGAAATTCGTTAACAAAAGTGGATAGTGAAAAGGATCTCGGTGTAATTATCAGTAACGATCTCAAATCATCTGAGCAGTGTATTTCAGCCTGAGATAACAAATAAGATTCTAGGACTGATTGCGCGATCTTTCGACTTCAAAAGTCCATCTCTCATTAACAAGCTATATAAATCGTTAGTTCGTCCACATTTGGAATATGCTGTTTCCGAATGGTCACCGATTCGCATTAAAGACATTGACTGATTGGAAAAAACACAACGGCGAGCCACTAAATTGATCCCAAATACAGAAAATAAATAATACGAAAATCGACTAAAACATGTGAATTTATTTTCCCTAAAAAGCGTAGACTCAGAGGTGACTTGATACAGGTCTTTAAGATTCTAAAGGGAACTGACATCAAAAGTGATAAAATTTTCACGCTGAATGAGAATTGGACAAGAAATAATGGTCTCAAACTGTCAGGAAATAGATTTAATTTGGAAGTGGGTAGAAAGAACTTCGCCAACCGTGTAGTTAATGAATGGAATAAACTTCCTGCAGAGGCAGTGTAATGTACAGTTTGAAGCTTTAAGATTCGTTTAGATAAACGTCTAAGCAAGATGCTGTAATGTCTGCCATTTATTTTATATTATTTGTTTATTTGTTATTATTTATTAGTTTATTATTACATGCGAAGAGGAGACTGTATGAAGGAGTGATTGTGCCAACAGCACTGTATGGGGCAGAAACGTGGTGGGAACATAAGAGAAGAAGAGAGAAGGAGTTTGAATGTGTTTGAGATGAGGTGTCTGAGAATGTATGGTGGGGGTTACTAGGCTGGATTTTAGAGTGAGAAATATGAGGAGGTGAGGAGGAGAAACAGGGGTGAAAAAAGGATTTGGGAGATAGGGTTGATGAAAGAATATTAGGATGGTATGGACACATGGAAAAGAATGAGTGTAGAAAGAGTAGTAAAAGAGGTATGAACGGCAGATGTGGAGGGAGTCAACATGAGGGGACGTCCTAGGATGAGGGGGATGGATGGGGTGAGGGGAGCTTGGGGGATGAGGGACATGTCTGTTGAGGAAGGAAGGGAGATGAGAGATGACGGAAGACAGAGGTGTGACTGCAATGAGTGAGAAGGGCGGGGGGGTTGTATATGTATGATGTTGTGAGGGATTTCTCCCGTCCGTCCTTATATGTAGGAATGGGCGGGGGTGTGGGGGGTGGGGTAGTAGTATGTGTGAGTAATTTTGACGCAGCGTGGTTCCGAAGGGGGAATTCTCCCCGTCGTGAAGGCTCGTTTTGTTTGGCCTTATTTGTTGCAAAGGGGGTGGACGGAGAGGGGGGGGTCGCCGATTAAATGAAGCGGCCTGCTGTGGATGTACTGTGTCTTGCGACACTGCTTCTGACCCAGGGCGGTGGGCAGGGTGCAGGGATGACCCGTCATCCAGGAGGTGCTCAGATGAGGAAGGAAGGGTGGGAGGGGTGTGGAGTGTTTTTTAGGGATGAAATGGGTGGGAGTGTTTTTATGCCTTTCCCTTTTTGGCTACCTCCCTTGGAAGGGGAAAAAGCCTTTGGTGTATGTATGTATGTATATATATGTATATATATACATATGTATAGATATGTATATATATTTGTTATGCGCTTACTATTTATCTGTTTGTTTATTTAACTTTACCTAATTATCTATTTATTTGATTATTATTTGTATTATTATTGTTTATAGTATAATTTATATTATTATTATTTATAGTATAATTTATATTATTATTATTTATATTATTATTATTTTTATTTATTTATGTATCTATTATGATTTTTCCACATCCGACCAAGTTATGGACCAAAAGGTCTCCTGTCGGCATGCTCCTCCTTGGTAATCCTTTGTAAGCTTCTCTCCCTCCCCCTCCCCCGTGCCCTCCTCCCTCCTATTTCTCCCCTCCTTCTCCTCTTTTTGCCTTCCTCCCCCTCTTCTTCTCTTCCTTTTCTCGCCTTTCTCCCCTCTCTTCTTCTTCCTCCACCTCCTCTCCCTCCTTCTCACTCTCGCCCTACATCTCCTCTTTTCCATTCTCCTCGGCCACCTCCTCTTTCTCTCCCTATTTCTTGTCCTACATCTCAACCTCCTCATAGTCCTCTTTCTCCACTACCTCCTCCTTCTCCACTTCCTCCTCCTCCTCCTTTTCTTCCTCTTCGTTCCAGAAACGCATCTGAGGGTGCAGGTTTGCCGAAGAGAAAAACCTCGTAATGATTGTTATTAAGAAAAACGACGCGCGGGTGACACGCGCTCCACTGTATTCTGTTTAACTCCCCCTCCCCCCCACCCTCCACGCGTTCTCACTTATCTACATTTAATTATTCATCAACCTTACCGTTTATCCATTTATTCATTCGTTTTGTATTCTCTCCTTTGTTCGTCTCAGCGTTTCCGTTTTATATTCTTTTGGGTCACGTAAGACGACCTATTCTTCGTGAGTTGCAGGAGAGTTGCTCGTGGGTTTCTCATGGTTTCGCTTGTGGACCCTTTGGAGGTCACGTGACCCGATCCAAGACCCACTTGAAACCCGTGGGTTCTGTCCGAAGCTGAATAGAGTATGTTGGCGTCCGTCAGGTGAATGTAATCACCTCTTAACTTGAGGAAGATCTTCCACTATGGAGTTTGACCTCACCCACCTTCTCAGGGAAGGTCTTGGTGACTGTGGGTTTCCACTCGTCACATTTTTTCTCTTCTCTCTTTGTCTCTCTCTCTCTCTCTCTCTCTCTCTCTCTCTCTCTCCCTCCCTCTCTCCCTCTCTCTCTCTCACTCACTTGTCCTATATCTCTCTTTTTTACACACATTCCCTTCTCATATGATCTCTCCCTACAAAATTCTCCCACGTCTTCCTGTCTACCCTGTCTTTCGTTTCTTTTTCTACTCTCTCCCCTCACCCCCGGTACCTGGGGTCCTGATACCCTACTGCACCCCTCATTACACACACACACACACACTCACACACACTCGCTCTCACCGTCCGTTTTCTTTCAAGCCTTTGTTTGGTTGGCCCAGCCTGTGAGCCAAACTCCACCTCCCCTCCCCCTACCTCCTCCTCCTCCTCCTCCTCCATCTACTCTTCCTCCCTCTACTCCTTCTCGTCTTTATTCTCTCATTTTTTCTGTAATTCTCCCTCATCGTCACCTCTACTCCTCCTCCTCCTCCTCCTCCCCATTAGTATATTCCTCTTCCTCTTTGGATGCCTCTTCCTCCTCATCATCGTCTTCTTCCCTCGGCTCTTCTTTCTCTTCGTTCTGTCTTTTAGTCTTCCTTTTCCTCCTGGTCTTCCTATTTCTCCTCTTCCACGTCCTCCTCATTTTCCTCTTCCTCCTTCTCCTTATTTTCTTTCTTTTCTTCCTCCTCCTCTTCCTGTTCGACTTCTTTCTATTAGTCTGTCCTTTCTCATTCTTCCTACTAATCCTCCGCCACTTCATCTTCCTTTTCGACCTCCACTTCATCTTACTTTTCCTCCTCCACTTCATCTTCCTTTTCGACCTCCACTTCATCTTACTTCTCCTCCTCCTCCACTTCATCTTCCTCTTCGTCCTCCACTTCATCTTCCTCGTCGTCCACTTCATCTTCCTCCTCCTCCTCCACTTCATCTTCCTCCTCGTCCTCCACTTCATCTTCCCCCTTCTCCTCCTCCACTTCATCTTCCCCCTTCTCCTCCTCCACTTCATCTTCCTCTTCGTCCTCCACTTCATCTTCCTCCTCGTCCTCCACTTCATCTTCCTCCTCCTCCTCCTCCTCCACTTCATTTTCCTCCTCGTCCTCCACTTCATCTTCCTCCTCCTTTTCCTTTTCCTTTTCCTCTTTTCTATGTTTTCCTCCTCATTCGCATCATTTTTCTTTCTTCATATTTTTCCTCCTCGGGTTCCATCACCGTCTTCTCTCAGTTCCGATATTAACTTTCTCCAGTAATAATAATTCCATCTTTTAAATTCTATACATACTATTTTAATAACGTTTCCTATTAAGCTTTATCTTACCCCCACCTCTCTCTCTCTCTCTCTCTCTCTCTATCTCTCTCTCTCTCTCTCTCTCTCTCTCTCTCTCTCTCTCTCACACACACACACACACACACACACACACACACACACACACACACATACACATACACATACACATACACACTCTTTCTCCTTCTCTCTACCCCCTCTCTCTCGTGCGCGGACCTTGACTAGTCATATTTTAACATAACAGGAGCTATCGCCTCCTCCTCCTCCTTTTCTTCTTTTTTACTCTCCTCGTCTCTCTCTTTTTCCTTTCTACCTCATCATCCACCTCTTTCTCCCCAATTTCATTCTCTTCTGCCTCTTCTTCCTTCTCCTCCCTCCTCCTCCTCCTCCCTACACACGCACACCTGTACTTAAGAGCGCCAGAGGAGGTCAGACTGCCAGACGTCACCAGACGCAGTAATTGGCGAGCTCAGGTGTGCAACCCAGGGGGGACAGTAACCTTGCCCGAACCGCTATTCCCCCGAATGGAGTAGACTGGCGAGAAAGAAAGCTTGCAAACGTGTCGCCACAATCTCCAAGGGTGTAAATGACAGATTAGATATCTAAATTGGTCGTTAATATATTTTGGTGTTAGATGAGAATAAGTCCAATAAAGTGTTTTGTGTTATTGAAATGTCTGATTATGCTTGAGGCTGTGATGTATGTGTGTGATTCACCACCATGGTCTTGGATCACGTGTTGGACTCGTGATCGACAGCTATTTCTCTCCCGGAAGAGAGCTCAGAGCTCATATATGACCGATCTATGGGTAATGCTGTGACCTCACACGCACACACACCCCGAACTCCCCGCTCACGAGAGTTGAAGTAACAACCCGCAGCGCAGCGATACTGAAATTATTTCATCCCTGGGCGGGATTCGAACCTGTCCGCCATAGTGGAAGCCAGGAACCCTAACCACTGCGCCACGAGTCGTGTGTGTGTGTGTGTGTATGTGTGAGTGTGTGTGTGTGTGTGTGTTTAATCTTACACAAATTTTACCAAAAAGTAAAACAAAGAAAATGAGCAAAAAACTTCAACAAATGAATTGTTAGGACTTATTTTTGAATTCCAACTTTAATTTCATATTGTACCTTTGTCACACTCTTATCGATGACAAAAACCTTTGGACATGTGCATATCAGGTAATATCATCAATCATTTTATATAAATTATTTTTACTCCATTTTATAAGTTCTTTGTTCAGAAAGGACGTTAATTGTGTTGAACTGCACATTATTGAATTTACATTTTTCACGATAAATGTTGTAAGCAGTAATTGACAGTAATTCTATATTTTATAAAAACAAATCTAGAGGAATCTAGGATTGTAAACAAAGCCAACTAATCTAGTGAATATGTAAGATATTCAGCACTACTGCACTGGTAGCGTAATAGGAAGCGGGCTGGTCTCAAATTCGTTTAATTGTGGGTTCGATTCCCACACTCTTCTCCGATTCTTAGGAGTAACTCTTAGTTACGCATAAAGAGGCAAAAGTGACGGCTTCGGCCGCAGCTACTCAGCGCCTCCTGGCGTATGCTTCTGACTACTCTTAATCACTGTAATCCAGAGTTGCAGGTCCCAACAATGCAAAGAGGCAAAAACGTCTTGGAGGCAAAAGACGCTGGTTCCAGTCGAGAGTGAGGGTTGACAGGGGGATGGATGCATCTGGGTAGAGATGGCGTAAATAATTGTTTTCTTCTCCTTTTTATCTCCCCCCCTCTCTCTCTCTCTCCCTCCCCCCTCCCTCTCTCCCTCCCTCCCTCTTTCTGTCTCTACCACTCTCACCCCCCCTTTCTCTCTCTCCTTTTCTCTCTGTCTCTCTCCCTCTGTTTTTCTCTTTCACTTTCTCTTTCCCTCTCTTCGCCTCCCTGTGTGTGTGTGTGTATGTATATATATATATATACATATATGTATATATATATATATGTATATATATATATATATATATATATATATATATATCATTGTCCGCCCTGTTATCTCTCTGTCACGCCATGGGTGTTACAGGTTTTCCTGTGAACAGGGGGGGGGGGCACTTGTCGTGCGGTTTTCCTGCGGTTTCCCGTCCGCGGCACGCCGCGACAACAGTTACCGGTGCTGCTCATGGTAACCATGGTAACCCTGGTACCGGTAATGATAATAGTTACTATCGCCATGGCCGTGGCCAGGATATAACCGAAAATGATGTTGGTAATATATCATGCCGGCGTTTTTCAACCTTTTTACCCTTGCGTAACCCTTGAAACAAATTGCAAGTCTCAAGGAACCCCTGCGCAAAAAAAAAAAATATATATATATATATATATATATATATATATACATATATATATATATATATATATATATATCTTTTTCATTTTATTTTCATCGTAGTAATAGGTTAGATAGGATGATGTCTGTATTACATTACGTATTACAATAACCAAGAATATGTCGTGCATGTTTAATTATATTACGTATATGAAATTAAATAAAAATTCAAAAGTGCAATAGCTTATCTCATTTGTTCTCGCGGAACCTTTAGAGACCTTTTGCGGAACTTTAGGGTTCTGGGGAACCCTGGTTGAGAAACGCTGTATCATGCTGTATGAAGGGTGACTCTTGTGTTCGTGGTGTTCCAGGTGGTGATATAGTTAATGAAGGATCGAAAAGTTGACTATATGGTGCTGGCAGTTAGAAATGGTGCTTAGTGGGCTGGCAATGGTGAAAACATTGGTAACTGTATTTAATTAGAAGTAATAGATACTGTGGTGGTGAGAGTGGTGGTGGTGGAAATACCAGGAGTTACGTAAACGAATGGTGATAATGAGATGTTGATAGTTTTGGTGAAAATTATCAATATAAGTAACAAATAATGCAATATTCGGTTCAAAAACGCATTTGACTATACAGTATAGCGTATCAGAATTTACGTACTTATCGTTTTCAATCTTGGAAATTCAAAGAGAATTCTCAGGAGGAAAGATAGAGAGAGAAGAGACCTTTTGGTCCTTAAACTGTGGATAATGAACTGGTGAACCTCATTGAATAAAAACGAATACAAGAATGTATACATGACAGGTCTACTCAGATTTTTTTCTTTTACTTGTTCCGTTGATGCATTTATGTATTTGTTTATTTACTTGTACATTTATTTGTATTTTTCATTTATATATTTATCTTTATCTATTAATTTATCTATTTTTGTTTTCATGTATTATCTTCATTTATCTTTTTATTAGTTTATCTTATCTGTATGTGTACATATATATATATATATATATATATATAATTTATCATTTTTTCATTGATTTATTTCCATTTATTTTTAATTTGTTATTCGCTTATTTGTTCTTATTTGTTAATTTTTATGCATTAATTTAATTGATTCACTATGGTGAACGAGACGTTCATGAGTCAATTGAGGGTCAGACTCGGGAAATAATATTTGTTTAATTATATAACAGACATGGCTGGATTAACAACAACATTTTGATATCTTTATTTGTTAATTCATTATTTTTTCTTAACTATTTATCCATTTTGTCATATTTCGCATTTTCGATCATCGGACTGAATTCAGTCAGCAGAGCGCGTACCACAAGACAATAAGGGCTTCGATCGACCAAAAATCTCTTCAACCAAGGACCTCTCCAGTGGAGAAAAGGGCGTTTGTCCCAGAAAAATATTGCGTATGTCACTATGTTGAGGAAATTTCAGGCTGAATATGGGAAAGTAAGGTCATTGGTTGACTGGAAATGATGTATATATATATATATATATATATATATATATATATATATATATATGTGTGTGTGTGTATATATATATATGTGTATATATATATATATATATATATATATATATATATATATATAAAATACATACATGTACCAACAGCTTTTCCCCCATACATGGGATGTAGCCAAAAACAAAGGCATAAAATCTATTCTCACTCATTCCATCCCCTTATATTCCACTCCCATTCACCCCACCTCCCTCCCTCTTATCTTAGCACCTCCTGGATGACGGTTTATCCCTGCATCTCGCCCACTGCCCTGGATCAGAAGCAATGTAGCAAGACACAGAACATCCACAGCAAGGCTGCTTCTTTTAATCGGCGACACCCCCCTCTCCATGCCCTCATGCAGAAAAAAGAGAGAAGGGAAGAAATCCCTTCAGGCTGCGTCAAAATATCATCCATCCATACTACCTTACACCCCAATCCCTCATCCACTCCCATGCAGCACAGCATCATCCATACACATTCTCCACTCACCCCTATCTTCTATCTTCTCACGTCCTTCCCCAACAGACATTCCCCTCTTTCCCATTGCCCCTTTTACCCCATCCATTCATCTCATCCTTGGTTTTCCCCTCATTTACACTCCTACCTCTGCCCTCCACACCTCTTTTACTAATCTTTCTTAACTCATTCTGTCCATGTGTCCAAACCATCCCAATACTCTTTCATCCACCCTATCTCCCAACTTCCTTTCCACCTCCGTTCTCTTTCCTCACCTCCTCGTTTCTCATTCTATCCAGCCTAGTAACCCGTACCGTACTTCTCAGGCACCTCATCTCAAATATATTCACACTCCATATCTATTCCTCTTTTATGTTCCATATTTCTGCCCCATACAGTGCTGTCGGCACAATCACTCCTTCATACAATCTCCTCTTAGCATCCATTCCCAAATGTCAATTTCTCATTACACTTTTTAATCCTCCAATGTATTTACTTGCTTCTCACAACCTACATTCTACCTTCACTCCTCAATTTCCCGTCACATTCACATCCAAGTATCTAAAGCTATCCACTTCCTCCAGTCTCCCTCCCTTAATACTCACTTCCAATTTGCTGCCACTTTCTCCCCTTGTACATCTCATCACCTTACTTTTACCCACATTTATCTTCAACTTCCTTCTTTCGCACACCTTCCCAAACTCTGTCTCGACACTAGCTTCCTTAATCTCTCCTCTGATCTTGCTACAAATATAGTGTTGTCAGCAACCAGCAATTGACTTAGCACCCATTTCTCTCCATTTTCTTTAACCATCTCCAATCCCCGACCCATTACCCTTGCATTTACCTCTCGCACGACCCCATGTATTTATGAATTGAACAGCCAAGGCGACATAACATCCCTGTCGAAGTCCCACCATTACCTCAAACCACTCTCTTTATTTCTAATTCTAACATAGGCTCCACTATTCTCGTAAAAAATCTTGACTGCTTTTAAAAGCTTTACTCCTATACCATATATATGCAATACTTCCCATGGTGCCTTCCTGTCTACCCTGTCATAAATCTTTGCCAAATCCATAAAGACCCAAAAAACATTCTTACCTTTTCCAGGTCCATAAAGGCCCAAAAAACATCCTTACCTTTTCCTAAAGCTTTCTCACATATCTCCCTTACCGCAAAAATCTGATCCACGCAACCCTGCCTGCCCTAAACCCACACTGTTCCTCTCCAGTTACTCCCGCGGCTCCTCTTCTAATTCTCTCAATCGAAACCCTCCCATAAGCCTTCCCAAATACATTCTAGTCCTCCGGCACTACCTCTTTTAGACAAACATTAGACAACCTCACCAGCCAATCCAAAAGCACTGTACCTCCGCATGGCACCCATCCAAAACAGGTGCCTTATGATGCTCCAATCTAGTGGTTCTCGTGTGACAAATGTAGCGTCACACTTGGAGGAGCTGGTTAAGATCAGATGCGTTGACGCATATATATATATACATATATATATATATATATATATATATATATATATATATATATATATATATGTATATATGATGCACCGCCCTTGCGGATCTGGTGTGACAAATGTAGCGTCACACTTGGAGCACTTGGTTAAGATTAGGTGCGTCGATGTGTGTGTGTATGTGTGTGTGTGTGTATTTATATATAAAGTGTTGGGAATTGAGTTACATTTTTTTCTTGAGAAAAGTGAATATTTTGTGTAGCCGAGGGGGTGAAATTGACCGTCGCTTGCTGTGACAAAAGCTTTTCTATATTATCTTCGTTTTGATGTGGTTATCGATTCAAATGTATATAAATGAATATAAAGATAATGAATAGATTAATAAATAAATAGATAAATACATAGATACATAAATTAATAGAAATAAATATAAAATATTTCCAGAAAAGCATCATCACGGGTTAGTTCTAAGTCCTGCAAAAATAAATAAATAGATAAATAAAATTGGAATACGATAAATAAAAATAACAAATTATCTTATTCCTACCAGACTCCTGCTATGTTTTCGCTTGTCAGCCGTCTTGCTTCACGAATCTTCACCATTGATCTCTGTCGTTGCACAATCTATTTTCCTCTATCTCCTCCAAATTCCCTCCACTCCCTCCATCTCTTTCTGCGTCTTCCCACAGACCCCCGCTCGAGTTTGTGGCGTGTAGGACAGTTGATCACCGGACAGATTGTCACTACATTTTGTTTTTTATTTTTCTTCTTTTTCGCAAAATATTTGTGTGAAGCATAATTTGATCTAATGATTGGAGCATTTAGTTTTGGGGAAATATTTTAATATTGATGATCACTTGTCCCATTTCTCAATTGTCAGGAGACCAAGTGTCCAAACAGGCGAAGTTGTCCTCTTTTGATAACTTCTCTTTAATGACTTCATTTGCGATTCGGTCTTGTGTGGTTACTCCTTAATCAGTCCTACCACCACCTTCGCTCGTCTTCTGTTAAAAAGGAAATGGACAAGAACTGGGTTTACCAATAGAAAGGTCAAGGAATGGAATAGACTTGATAACCATGTAGTGAGCGCCAAAACTATTGGTTGTTTTAAGAAAAGGTTAGACAACTTTATGGATGGGGATGACAGGTGGCAAATGGATATGGAACTACCTAGTGTAGGCCTTGTGGTCTCCTGCAGTCTCCTTCATTCATATGTTTTGTAAGTAAACTGAAGTCGACTAGACTGAAGGGAAACCACCCTTTTCTCTGCTATGGAATTAATCTTCATTTTTGACTGCTTCTAATTGTTTATTCTTATATGAGGTTTAATGAAAATTATTTTGCTTAAGTGGGTGAAGATATAGATAAAATAAAAAAAGGACAAAGGGAAAAGAAGGCAGAGGAAGAAGAAAAAAAAGAGAAGAAGGAAAATGGAAGAAGGAACAGAGAAGACTAAAGAAAGAAGAAAAATGAGGAAAAGGGAAGAAAGAGAAGAAGGAGGTAGCGTAGCGACAGGCGGAGCAGCAGCCCAAACAAGAAAGCGACAAACGACTCGACGCTCAGGACGAATCACTGGGGGTGCTGGGAGGACCCAGTTCGAACCCCACCAGCATCCACCCGCTCGATTCACAGTGTGAGCAGGTGGGAAGTGACTGTCCCCGCTTGCTTCTCAAGACTCCGACCACAGACCGAGTTCGATTCTTGCACCAGGAGAGCTCCATTAAAAATGTGTCGGCTTGAGGCGGCAGTGTCACAGACGAGCATCCAAACTAGATAAGGATTACAAAGGATTACAAAGGAGGAGCATGCCGACAGGAGACCTTTTGGTCCATAACTAGGTCGGATGCAAAAAAAGTATAATGATAATTAAATAAGTAAACAGAAAATTATAACATCATAAATAATAATAAACAAAATAAATAAATGCGTAGGTATAGTTAAATAATAAACAAACGGAAATAGTAAATAACAATTAATTAACAGATAAATAATAATAAATGAAAATCAATCAAATGATAATAAACAAACAGACAATACAGTAGCCAGAATAAAATTGGTTAAATAATTTCAGTAAAGATATGAACGCATAGCGTCGTTTTTTCAGGAATTGGCACAATCGTAAGGCGTGGGAACCCTCTAACACGTCTGTATACCCGAGAGAGCTGAAGTGATAAATATACGAATTTAAAGATGAATGAGAATTACCAAACGAATTTATATTCAGTCCAGGAGAACTGATGGCTGGCGAAGGGTTGTGTGTTGTGTGATTCACCATGGTCTTGGATCACGTGTTAGACTCGTGACCGACATTTATTAACCTCCCGGATGAGAGCTCAAAGCTCGTATGACCCATCCATGGGTAATACTGTGGCCTCACACGCACACACACACCCCGACACGTGTGTGTGTGTGTGGTGCTCATAGACATTGAGTCTCCGTGTTAAGTGATTGATTCAGAACTGCATCCATGATACTTTGAGGATACAGCAGGTGGCGCATTGACACGGGAGAGTAGCAGGAACCAGTTACGAACCAGACACTTGAACTTTCCAGCAATGTAATTGTGTCCAGGAACTGTGCATTGTTGTTGGCATTGTGTCGGGGAGGAAAATTGCAGTCCCATTTCCAGCATTCACAGAAGCGGTATTACATCCTATTGGCGCCTTCAGGTGGGTGATGCCTTTTGGATATTTTATTCTGGTCAACGCCAGGGGGTCGAGGCTTCCTTGTCTGGTTAACCTCTGCAGGAGGATAAGATCATATGTCTTTACCCAGAATATAACACGGAAGGGGTGACTCCTCCGTAGTGCAGAACTAAGATCCTTGTGGTACTTCGTGTGAGACTGAAGAGCAGATCGATTTGTCTTCGATCTCAGAGGAAACTGTCGAGGTACAGCTGGTCAGTTCTCCACACAAACTCTCTCTCTCTCTCTCTCTCTCTCTCTCTCTCTCTCTCTCTCTCTCTCTCTCTCTCTCTCTCTCTCTCTCTCTCTCTCTCTCTCTCACGCACACACACACACACGCACACGAATTTGAGGCTATATATGATAAATTGGAGAGTAGGAGACGGGACCCAACGAGTGTTACTCCTTTCCTGTATCAATTTACAGTTAAGTAAACACACACACACACACACACACACACACACACACACACACACACACACACACACACACACACACACACACACACACACACACACATACATGCACATGAAAAGAAACTCAAAAAGGATAGTTGTAGAAGAGATCTGAAAAAGAATAGTTTCCTACACAGAGTCGTAGATATCTGGAACAAACTGGATGAGGCAACAGTGTGTGCAAAAATTATACAAGAATTTAAGAACAAACTAGATGCTGAAAGATACAAAGACAGGTCATTACGAGCATAGCTCTCTTCCCGTATAATACAACTAGGTAAAACACACGCACACACACACACACACACACACACACACACACACACACACACACACACACACACACATTCTTCCATTCTACCTCGTTCCTATTTCTATACTTCATTACCTCCCTTCCTCCTTCCCTCGCAGCTCTTGATGTGCAGGAATCTGGCCCTTTCAATGCGGCAACACAACAGCATGTAAAGTAAGCACGTCACCATATTGAAGGTGGTCATGCAAACTTCCCATTGTTCCCGTCGCCTCCACTGTCTCTACATCCCCCCCCGGGCCTCCTATCCCATCACAATACTTCTCTGTCACCTCTTGTTCACGTCACCGACCAATCCACCCCGTACCCCCGTCTCCCACCTACCCCGGTAGATCATGGAAGTATGGCACGTATACAATTCCCCTCCCTTCCCCCCTAGCGTCCACCCTCCCACCTTCCCCCTCCCCCACCACATACCTAACTATGCAGAGAAACCTCAAAAGGAAAATAATAAATTGATGACCGAGCGTTTTCGTCTATTTAGACATCTTCAGGTTTCCTAACTATTCTCCTGTCTATCCCTGCTCTACAACCTATCCTTCGTTCTGTAGTTCTTGACCATTATTCTACCACTATTCCCTCGTCCCCAAACATTTAGTTCTTGCATGCCCCCTGCCTTAGTAATTAACAATTCCCTCTACGCCCCACTATAGAAAAAGGTCCAAACGCTGGAACAAAGCAACCTGAGGAATGTGTTTCCATTTATGCCGTTCTAATCCTCGTACATAGATTCCTAGTTTTCAGTCTGTCTTAACCTATCCTAACCTAATCTAACCTATCCTAACCTAATCTAACATATTCTAACCTAACCTAACCTATTCTAACCTAACCTACCCTATCCTAACCTGTACTGATCAATTGTATGTTTTTTTCACTTTTCTGTTGACCAGTTGTCCTTTGAACAAGTGTTCGCAGAATAACTGTCCAACCCCCTCAGTCTGCTGCTAGACGGGGGGGAGGAGGAAGAGGAGGAGGAGCAGTTTGTCGACCTCGGTAACTGCACAGGCCACATTCATCAGTGATTAAATATTTATCCTTGTCCGCCCCGGTATCTCTCTCTCTCTCTCTCCCTCCCTCTCTCTCTCCCTCTCTCCCTCTCCTTTGTTTATCGCCCTGCCTTTTTATTATCCTACCTTTGTGAGCCAGACAGCCCATCTCGTCTGGCAACCTTTGTTCGTTTAATGGACGAGTGGTTGATAACCTCTTTCCATAGTTAGTTCCAGTCCGGGCAATTCAACTTCCTAGCCTCTCAAGGACGAACGAGTGTAGGACAAAACACCATCATCATCATAGGGGTGTTTTGTCCGGGGTGTGTTTCGTCTGGGGGTGTTTTGTCCAGATTCAGCAAGGATCCCCTCCACCTTCGACAATAAACACAAAGATGTACAAAGGTTTTCTAAGGAAAAGCATAATGACAGGAGACCTTTTAGTCCATAACTAGGTCGGGTGGTAAGGATAGATAATTAAACTAAGAAATGAATAAACAAATGAAACAATTGACAGGCATTACAGCATATTGCTTAGGTGTTTATCTGAATGAATATTAAAACTTCGAACCGTTGTGCCATTCGTACAGTAACTGCTTTCAATTTAGGTCCTACCACGAAGGCTTCTGGGTGGCTCCTAAATCCCCTCTCCCTCCCGGCTCCAAGACCCCCCAGATTGAAAGTTAAATCATTGAGACAACAAATGATTTGGGTCACATGAAGAATCGTCGCCCCAGAACGCCAACATGAAGAATCGTCACCCCGCGAGATCCCACCCGAAGAATTGTCGCTCCAGTACGCCGAATATATATAAACAGTGGAATAAAGATTGGGCTAGGTTAGGTTGAATGAGGGTTATGCTTATTGTCGCCAACTTATACAACTAAAGATTCGTAAACCCAGGATGAAGAATTGTCACCCTATGATAACCCACATGAAGAATTGTCACCCTATCGAAGTCTGGGGTGACGATTCTTCATGTGACCCGATGCTTTTATTTAGGTAAGGGTCGGACCTCCTCTTCCCCTCCTTCTCTTCACCTATCTCTCCTCTTCCTTTTCTCCTCTTACCATCACCACTTCCTGATCTCAAGCATGAAGAGAAGTTTGACCCATGGTGACCTGTTTATGGCTGAAGAAAATCTTCGGGTATCTGTGGCGTTAGAATAGTCGATAGCTGAGGAGGTCACCAACCTTTGCCTCATGCAAGAGGGTTGGTCTTCTAACAACGCCGCGACGTCTTGGCCGCTCGATGTTCAACCATCCCAAGGTCAGCGGAATACCTAACCTTTGTTCATTGCTTCGTCTTCGGTTGTCGGCGGGGCTCAGTCTCTTGTTGGTCTGGTCTTTGAATATGTATACGCACGCACGAGCACACACACACACACACACACACTCGCAGAATTTGAAGATAATTATGATGACTGGGGAGTAAAAGACCGGACTGCCACGAACGTTGCTGCTTTCCTGTAAAGCACAATTAAACACACACACATATACACATACACACATACACACACACACACACACACACACACACACACACACACACACACACACACACACACACACACACACACACACACACCTGCAGCTGTGGACAGGAATACCGCCATCGTATTCCCTGCATGTCTTAAAAGGTGACTAAATGGGCCGAGCGAGAGGAGGAAGAACACTTTTTTTTTAATTTTCCACTAAGAATCAGAATTAAAAATAATATTTTGTGAATTGGACATCCCCTGCAATGGTAGTTAAAGCCTTTGTGTGTGTGTGTGTGTGTGTGTGTGTGTGTGTGTGTGTGTGTGTGTGTGTGTCTGTGTCCCTGCAGTTCATTTTTTTCTCCTTGTTACATGGCCGAAGCCAGGGGACCGTCTGGTACCAACCAGTAAGTGAACCTGTCGGTCTTTCTCTTTGTCTCGTGCAATTGAGTCCGGGTTCAACCTCGTCCCTCCGGTTCACTGGGCCTTGGTCCATTTGACATTGTTGACCAGCCTTTGTCACTCGGTCTGCCTTTGTAGACAACCTTTGTTCAACACTTAGGTTCCTCTCTTTGGAAGCTTTTAGATTAGCTTTTATCTGGTTGCTTTCCTTTACCTGCCAGATCCTTATCTCGTGTCGCTTGTAACTATAATTCAGTCGGAGATTGTCCCCCACATGGTGACCATCTATGTCGCTGGGCCTGTCACTCTCGTCTGGCTAACATATTTCTCTCTCTCTCTCTCTCTCTCTCTCTCTCTCCCTCTCTCTCCCTCTCTCTGTCTGTCTTGTCCTTTGGTCCGTATTTTTTTTCAATCTTTGCTTAATCAATTATCTGCTGACGTTTCCTGGCATTCTTTACTTGTCATATTTTATCTGTACTGTTTCTGGTGTTTTGATATACCTTTCACTGTTATCAAAGGCTTTTTAATTTGTTATGGCGACCGCTAAAGGGAACTTCCTTGCGAATTGAAAGGATATTTATTTTTTAATAATTTTCTGTGTTCGTCTTTTATTCAGTCGAGTGCCTTTGCTTCTCTTCCGTTTCACACGTTTGTCTGCGTCTCAGCATAATTGAGGAACCCAAGTCACTGCCAACATTCTGACATAGGTGTCATGCTAACATTGGTGTCATGCTGACATGGTGTCATGCTGAGATTGGTATCAATACTGACATTGGTGCCATGCTGACATTGGTGTCAACGCTGATATTGGCATCATGCTGACATTGGCGCCATGCTGACAATGGCGTCATGCTGACAATGGCGTCATGCTGACATTGGCGTCATGCTGACATGGTGTTAAGCTGACATTGGCGTCATGCTGCCATTGGTGTCATGTTGATCTCCCCACTTAGCCTCTCAAGAGCGTAGATTTTATTTTTCTTGGTGGTATTGATCCACATCTGTTCGCCAGCTCGCCGCCAATCCGGCCACTCCTCTCACATGCCAGCCTAATAGTTTGTTATCTTATGTGTGTGTGCTTACCTGACTTTCTTCATTAGACCATGGCTATAAAGTCCTGGTCTGGTTCATTGATCTGTTTCAGTCCGGTGGTCATCCCAAATTTGTGTTGGTCTTGGCGATCTGGTCTGGTTGAGGTGTTTGGTCTGTGGGTCTGAATGTAGTCATTGGTCTGCTGGCTCTCCGTTGTCTTCCAGTCCATTGTCTTTGTATGTAAATCGGCTCCTTGCTGAACAGTCTAATCCTGTGCTTCATGCCCTTGTACCTGGGCTTATTTTATGGCTTCGGTGTATATTCACTGGGTATTGTTCAGGCCTTGTCCTGTTGATCTGATCTTAGGTTGACGTTACCAGACATGAACAAAGCTTACGTTGTGTTAAGGTGTGTGTTTGTGTGTGTGTGTGTGTGTGTGTGTGTGTGTGTGTGCGTGCGTGTGCCTCATTTCGTAAATTAGCTGTCCAAAGGATCCATCCAGATGGAGATGTAGCATGTATTGCCAATTATTGGAGATATTTTACTGTCAGGCGGATACTGTATAGTGATACATAAAAACGAATCAGCATTATAAGTTTAGCATAATCCTGAGGACATTTAAAGTCTTGTTTGCGAGTATACACACATGTACAGTTGCCAGTAAAGTTCGGTTGTCCACAACTTCTCTGAACTTTATTGTACAAATGCCTCATTCTATGCTCAACTTTCGAATTATGTTTTAACTCGTTAGAAGTCTTACAACGAAAAAAAATCGTTTTAAGATGGAATGACATCCCTGTGATAGTATTTGAGGCCAAGCTACGTAACGAGAGTTGTGAATATGTCAGGAATGGTGATCAAGAGTGACGGAAATATATTATCATTTTTATTATCAGTAAATTGTGGTCAATAAGTTTCTTTTACCTGTCGCGGCAGTGTGTTCTCTCCGTTATGTCAATTTGCCTTTTTGTTCAAGGCTTCACTTTTCATGTTATTGTTTCGCTCCTACGCCTTTCACCCTGTGCCTAAATAATGTGTTTTTATATAATCATACTTTAGTCCATTTATTCTGCATAAGCCTGACCCAAAATGGTTTGTGAATCTTCATTCGCCTGTGTATTCTTACCTACCTTTATAAATTCTGACACCTGTGTTTGTCAGCCTATCGGTGGGTCTTTATTCTACTTTGTCTGTTAGAGTGTCTGTATGTCTTCGCTTTCCTGTGCCTGTCATGTCTATATGTCTAACACCTCCCGCTCTATGTCTACCTTGTGTCTGCTCTCAGTCTGCTGCATGTCTGCTAGCAGGTGACGGGGCAGAGGGGGAGGAGGAGGAGGAGGAGGAGGCGTGGGGGGGGGAGGATTGGGGATCGTGCAGCTCCGGTGGCGGTGAAGGTGGTCGTTGGGGGGGGGGTAGGGGGGGGACTCGTCTGGCCGGCCGACCGGCCGTCGCACTGCTGTCTCTCTCCCTCTCTATCTCTCTCTCTTTCTCTTCTTCCCCCTCCCCTTCCCTCTCTCTTTCTCTCCCCCTCTCCTTCCCTCCCCCCATCTCTCCCTATCTCTCTCTCTTTTCTTCTCTCCCCCTCTCTTTCTCTCTCCTCTCTCCCTCTCCTTCCCTCCCCCTCTCTCTCCTCTCTCCCTCTCCTTCCCTCCCCCTCTCTCTCTCTCTCCCTCCCTCTTCTCATTTTCTATCCCCCCTCTCTTTCTCTCCTTCTCTCCTTTCCTCTCTCTGTCCCCCTCACCCTTCCTTCTCCACATTCTCTCTCTCTCTCTCTCTCTCTCTCTCTCTCTCTCTCTCTCTCTCTCTCTCTCTCTCACCCATATTCGGTTACAATTTCCTTTCTTATTGTGGCTGTCGCCAGACTATTTTATTGACATCCAGTTTGTGTTGGCAGGGCCTCTTGCTCACAGGGTGTCTCTTCTCTCCCTCTACTCTTTCCGCTGCTCTCTTGTTCATCTCAATAAAAGATGTTCGACGCAAGGAAATACGTTTGCGAAAGCTGTTGCCAGTCGCTGGCGTCTGAGTGGAAGGAAATGGGTTTGTTTTGTGCGCAACAATCTGCTGAAGAGGACCGCAGATAGTGGTCGAAATATACAGATTTTCTGTCCATCTTATCTCATTCTCCGACAGTGGGTTAATAAGTCTCATTTTACAAATGTGCCACTACATAATACCTTCCTAATCTATGTCTACTTTTTCGGCCATTGCTGGTCTTTCATCGTGTGCACCAGCATGTGGCAGTGCACGCACTCATTTATAGCTCCTTTAGACACAAACGCTATTTATTTATTTATTTATTTATTTATTTATTTATTTAGTTATTTATTACCGTTTGGTGGGTTTCACAATAGACGTGATCTTCTCCAGCCGCTGATTCAGTGATGCAGTGAGGTAAACACGTGCCCATTCTTCGATGATAAAAAACATAGGATAAATGTCACTTAAGACAATAAAAAGACAAATGCAGGACTAATAAAACAATAAGATAAATAAATAAAATAAAAACATAAACACATCCTAAGAAAAAAAACATAGAACAAATAAAGTAGGTTAGGTTTTGTCCTACACGCGAGGTCTCCCTCGTCCAGTGCATTCCGCTTTGGAGAACCGCCACGTCCAGTTCAGTCAGTCACTTTAGGTCTGCCCTTCTGTCGATACGAGAGACCCGATTCTTGTCGATAATTTGGGTCTGTCCGCTGCTGCTGCAGCACCTTGCACAGGCCACGTCCAGCTCAAGGGCCTCCTTCTGGAGGAGGTGGGAGAGAAGGAAGGAAAAGTGGGACAGGTGAAGAAGACGAGATGGAAGTTCGGGACGTATCCGGACAAAACAACCCCCGGACAAAACACCCCCCGGGCAAAACACCCCCCGGGCAAAACACCAGTGCAGGAAGGGCAGTGGGGAAAAGGAGTAGGGAGTAATGGAGTAGAATTGGAATAGGGGGTGATGGAGTTATTGGAGTAGAGGGTGATGGAGTTACTGGAGTAGGGGTTGATGAGGAGGGAGAGAGGAGGAGGGCAGAAATGGGAGTAGATTTAGGGAGGTGGGACAAAGTCGAGTAGGAGTGAAATGGACTGCACTAGATAGCGAGGCAATCCGTGAAGGAACTAACCAGTGTGTGTGTGTGTGTGTGTGTGTGTGTGTGTGTGTGTGTGTGTGTTAAATCGAGTTGTATACGGGGTTAGTTGAAGACCTGGATTAAAGACTAAACCCAGTCGTTATGGTGCGAACCCAGTAACAGCACACTTCGGGTCGCCGATGTTACCAAAGTGTGACGTTAAAAGTCTCTACGTCATCACTACGTCATCATAGCGAAGGAATTAGGTAGTGAACGAAGAACAGTTAATTAGTTGAGTTGGGGTCGAGGTGAGGACAACTTGCGGTTGAGGGAGTGAGTCGTCATCATCATCAGAGGAGGAGGTCGTGAGAGTAAAGTGAGAGAGTGAGAGTATTGTTATTCGATTATCACCCATGACGTCAGTAAAATTAAAGAACGAAAAAAAAATGTGGTCATGTTTTGATAATCACTGCTTGACGTCTTTATCGTTCTCTGATAGATAGATAGCGAGAGAGATAGAGGGAGGGACATGGAGAAAGACAAGAGGGGAGAGAAAGAGAGACAAAGGCAGAAAGAGAAAGGGAGAGAGTGATATATTCCCCCTGTGTAGTATTTAGCTTACAATTAGGTAATTTTGTTGAATAATTAAAAAAGAATCGTCTGACAAATAATTTTAATTTCGCGTCGTGAGCAACCCTGGGTAGGTCAAAACTTTTGCTCGTGACTGTGCATCTGACTCCACTCTTAAGTACTACAGCAACCTTGTAGTGAGCTGGGAGGAGACCTTTAGTACTAGGCCATAGACATGTTGTAAATGTTCGATATAAAGTAATGTGTTTATTTACATAACAAATTCACAGGCGACTACAGTACTTAAAATTGGAAGAAGCAGCAGACTGTAGTACTTAGAAGTGGAACGAGCAGGAGACTGTGGTACTTAAAAGTGGAACAAGCAAGAGCCTGTAGTACTTAAAAGTGGAACAAGGAGGAGACTGTGGTACTTAGAGGTGGAACGAGCAGGAAACTGTAGTACTTAAAAGTGGAACAAGAAGGAGACTGTGGTACTTGGAAGTGGAAAGAGCAGGAAACTAGTACTTTAAAGTGGAACGAGCAGGAGACGGGTACTTAGAAGTGGAACGAGCAAGAGACTGTGGTACTTAGAAGTGGAACGAGCAGGAGACTGTAGTACTTAGAAGTGGAACGAGCAGGAGACTGTAGTACTTAGAAGTGGAACGAGCAGGAGACTTCGTACTTAAAAGTGGAACGAGCAGGAGACTGTGGTATTTAAAAGTGGAACAAGTTGAAGGGTTTTGTCGAAGGTGAGCTCGTGCCATGAGGCGTGCAGATGCGGCCGAAGCCGCCACCTTTGCCTTAGGTGCTTGAACAGCCAGGGCAAGTTGCCGTCACCTGTAGCCGTGGAAATCGAACTCGGGTCCAGGTTGTAAATGAGAGAGAGAGGGGGGGGGGCACAAAAAGAATGACCCATTACCCCTTAAATAACGGTCCCAGCTGGACAAGATCTCCTGGCACTGGCTAGGATAAATATTATCCAAATAAACTGCTGGGTCGTCCTGGCTGTAATATTATACACATTCCTTGCGTACGAAGACGCCCAAGACGCTCTAAGGTCTTTGTTTCCTCCGTGTGTTGTCGGAATAAGCGTTTCCGAGTCCTTCCTTTGTTCCAGCTTCAGGGCAACCACACCTGCCAGTTTCATTCCCTCGCTCTATGTTTCACTCTTGTGTGTGTGTGTGTGTTTCTCTCCGTGGTTATTTTTTAATGCGTGTTTATATTCTTGGGGTCTTTAGTGTGCTGCAAATCTCGACAGATGTTTCCTTTTTGTTTTTGTTAATAATATTATTGAATATGATTTTTTTATTAATATTATTATTGTTATTATTATTATTATTATTATTATTATTGTTATTGTTATTATTATTATTGTCATTATTATTATTGTCATTGTTATTATTGTTATAGTTATTTATTTTATTTCTTCATACATGCGTGTTACGAATATAATCTTATGGTAACTATCACCCCTGAACGCCCATATGAAGAATCGTCACCCCATGAGATCCCGCCTGAAGAGTTGTCGCCCCAGTACGCCGAATATATATCAACAGTCGAATAAAGATTAGGTTGGGTTGGGTTGAATGAGGATTATGTTTATTGTCACCAATTTATACAACCGAAGAATCCTAAACCCAGAATGGCCCACGTGAAGCATTGTCACCTTGTCGAAGTCTGGGGTGAGGATTCTTCATGTGATCTTTCGCCAGATATGTTGCCTTTTATGTGTTCTGTTTACTTTTGTTATTATCACTATTTACCTATTTATATATATATATATATATATATATATATATATATATATATATATATGTTTATTTTTATTTATTTATTCGATTTAATTCTATAGTGCATGTTACAGATATATTTTTACTTTTTTATGTATAAGTGTTGGCAGATACGTTCCCATTTCGGAATTATCGACTTGTGGGTGGCAGAGCCATCTGTCCCACACACACCAGCTCCGAGGCATGGCGCCAACACGTTCTTCCACGGTTGCCAACATTTCCTTGATTGAACGGCAACCCCCCTCCCCCACATCACTTCGGGGGGAAAATAGTCCGGGGTCTTTGGCCAGATGTCTGAACCTACATCAGTGTTCCTTATCTCTTCTTTCTAAACTCATCCCAGGCTGTATATGCAGGTGTAAATGTGGCATACATGCATATATACATGCATACATCCATTCATACATACACGTATACATACATTCATACATACGCACATGCACATGTATACATACATACATTATTACATATATACATACCTTATTACATATATACATACCTTATTACATGAATGCATACACGCATGCATAGATGCATGCATACATGCCTGCTTACATGCATATATACATGTATACATACATGCATGTATAAATGCATAAGTACATGCTTACGTACTTATATACATACATACTTAGATGCATATATACATACATAAATGCATAGATGCATGCATATGTACATGCATACACACTGTTTCAGGGCGTCACCTACGCTTTTTGGAGCGATTTAAGAAATAATTGTTGTGATCGACATAAAATGTTGGTAAAAGTTTCAGAATATATCGTTCACGGGGTATTCTGTGATTGGGTTAATCTATGGAATGTATTGGCATGAATAGATAAATGAATAAATAAATAAAGAGAGGTAGTTGACATCGGAGAGTTGTGGGAACGGGTATCGAACTCCCACACCTCAGGGGGGAGGAGACAGATCGGGAGTTGGGTGTCCCGTCCCGTGGGAAGGGGCGGGGGGCGGGTGTGATCTACATGTCCCGCAGGCGTGGCACCTGCCTGGAAGACAGCTGTGGCGAAACGCGACCTCGTCTCGGCAAAGAACGTCGCGGGAATTCCAGAAGGTCCTCAGGTGTTGGGTTCGGTCGCTATGTGGCACAGTGACTGACCGCCACCAACGAATGAATAAATAAATAGATAAATGAATAAAATATAGATAAATGAATAAATAGATGAATAAACGAAAGGATAGCTAATGAATATATAAAATGAAATAAGATAAATAGGTGATAATTTAATAACATTAAATAAATATAGGAAGAAATTAAATTAGACAAAATAAATAGGTAAAAAATAGGGGAGCAGATTAAGTAAAAAATTAGAGAACAGATCAATACATACATACATACATATATATACCAAAGGCTTTTTCCCCCTTACATGGGAGGTAGCCAAATACAAATACAGATAAATACAATAAAATTAATAGATAAATAGAAATATGTAAATGAACAAAACAGAGAGAATGGATCAAATAAATCATCAAATAAAATAAGATGTAATAAAAAGAATCATATATTTATATTTGTGTCTTCCAGTTGTTTCACGTCAGGATGGTTATTCCCCTTATTGGTCTCCTGTTTTGTAGAAATCATCCGAATTTCAGATCGTGTGGAGCTGAGCATTCAAGCGCACGATAGCCACGTCCAACTAGGTTCCAAGTATTGCGGGAGGGGTAGTGACATTTATTCTTTTCCAAGTTCCCGTCCCTTTGTAAGAGGTTGCTATTTAAGACTGTATCCTCCTTCCACTTTGTACTACTGAAGAGGATTGCAGTTAGCAATCGAAATATATAGTTTCGTTTACTCAGATCTTTCATTCGTTCGACTGTGGTGTTAGTTATGATTTACAAATGTGTTACTACATTTCTCATCAGTGAACTAAAGAAGAAATCTTGTTGGAAACAAATGCAGATGATGTTCGATCCACTTCAGGAGCGACCTTCCCACTGCGGACATTTTAAGTTATTTTTTATATTCATTTACTTCTTTTTTTTTTTTTTACCCCCTTTGCCCGCTTTTTGAAACGTGTCTGGAAGGATACGAGACCGGGAGCGCCGTTGCTCTAGCAGGAAAAGAATTAAGAAAAATCCAGGTTTGGACTTAGTGTCTTCTATTGAGGAAGATGCACTTGCCACATTAAATACGGTCACACAATTTGCAGGCTTGATTCTGGCTAACACCAGCCGGTTTTATTCAGTTAGGGTCTGTGGGCCCAGGGCCAGAACGAGGCCTGGATTGGTCGAGACCCCTCCAGGACCACCTTTGGCTGAATGGAATCATCTGGTGTTGGTCGGGACCCAAAACGTGCAAAGGGCGTCGCCGAAGTGAGGAACTGAAGGGTGGAGTGCCGCAAGGAACACAGAAGGCACTGGCCTCTCTCTCAAAGTATGTACACACACACACACACACACACACACACACACACACACACACACCAATTTCAAGTTAGGTAAGTAAGTTTATTTGGCATTGCATCAATATACATGAAGTGCAAATAATGAAAAGAACACATAGTTTGAAATAACAATTACAATTGCCGAGGATAACACATAAAAGCATATGAGGTAAAGAAGAAAATATGTATGAACATTGCAGAGTAAGAGACAGGACTTTGTAGACGTGGGTTCTTCCCTGTATATTATAAAAAAAGTAAATATAAAAAATAGGTAAACGCGCGCGCACGTGCACACATATCAAATTTAGGTAAGGTATGATAATTGGAGAGTAAGAGACAGGGCCTGGCGAGTGTTGCTCCTCTCCTGTGTGTTATGATTAAGTACAATTAGGTAAACACACAAACACACAAACGCGAAGTTGTACATCACGTATGTACATAAGGACGCAAGTCATTTGGTCCAAAGTGTTGTCTATCACCTCGTTTTGATATGAACTCGTGATAAACACGCACTCCTAGCGAGGCGAATATAACACACGAGCACACACACGTACATACACATACGCGGGCGCGCACACACACACACACACACACACAAACGCACGCACACACAAACGCACGCACACACAAACGCACGCACACACACGCACACACATACACGCGCACACACACACACACACACATACACGCGCACACACACAAATACACACACACACACACACAAACAAACAAACGCACACATTCACAAACACACACACACATTCACAAACACACGCATACACACACTAATTTAAGACATTTTGATAAATGAGGATATATAGAAAAAATCATGAAGATAACTCGACCACCGCACCGTGGAGGTATATACAAGCACGCACACACAGACACGTACGTACAGACTCACACATACATACATACATACATACATACATACACACACTTACGCATATACACAGAAACGCACAACTATTCAAGAGAACACTCGCACATGCACACAGTTGCGTACAAGCGCGTTCACTTCTATAAGAAAACATTCTAATATTTCGTCTTATTTTCTCAGGAGGCGTGATCGTGTTCAAGGCCTTTGTTGCTGAGTTTCAGGGCTGCTGGTTATGCAACTTCTGTAATGGGCGTCTTCAGGCTCCTGTCGCCCGCCAGTTTAGGAAGTTTGATTTGTGGAGGTGCAATTTGTTCCAAACGTCGAAATTCGAGGAAGAAATATTTGTTTCTATATTTGCGTGTTAAGAACGTTGATTCTTTGTTCTCCCTGTAGATGCAGTTATGGTTAATGAGAATGGTAATGGTTTTGGTTATTACGGTGATGCGTTCAAGAAGAATGGTATGAGTTAACGCTTTCTGTTCTTAGACGAAACAAAATCAGTGAAGTTTGCCACGTGGAGCTCTGTTCTTGACCCGCATGTCCTTCCACACCCCGAGCAAGTCCGCTCTGGGTCAGGTGGATAAACTCTGTTGATGGGCGTCGTGGTGGAGCCACTCCCCTTTTGATTTCCTCTTTTATGGCGACTGAACATACACAGGTCCCCCTCGTGGGGGGTAAAGTTCATTCAGATAGTCGACGCAACCTCTCCACCTCCTCACTGTCTCGTAGGCTATGTTTTTCTTTCTATAACACACACTTTTGGTAATTCGATCACAGTGTTTTGCAGTTACCCTCTTGCCGTTGGTAAAAGCAGGTGATGATTTCATGCGGAAAGCGGAATAAAATCAGTGAAGTATGTCGCTTCAAGGTCAAACACCCTGGTGTACACTTGGGTACAACAAAGCAACCTGGTAGTGGCACAGAAACTAATCACCACCAACCATATGGTGGGGCTTCCCTCAGTGGAATAAAACCACTTGGTGGCAGCCAGCATGGACGGACAAGACGACGGGGTGACATCGTCTTCATGGGATTATGTAAAACTGCAGTCAACCGGGCTGACTACTTGGAGTTGCTGCTGTTGTTGGAAGCGACATCGACGTCCGGGCGGGCGTTCAGGCAAACACTTGTGTGCCATGCTCCCCCTCCCACCCCCACACCCCCCTCGGGGTCTCTGGGGTCGAAAGGTCGGGCTTGGGGGGAATGCAAGGAATGCACACGCACAAGACACTCGTTCGCATTTGCGCTAAAGTGAAAACGACACTCGGTCAAGCACACTCGCGATCTCGCATGTACACAGGCGGGCACGTAAACAAAACGCGCGCGCACACACACACACACACACACACACACACACACACACACACACACACACACACACACACACACACACACACACAAACACACACACATATGTATACATATGCACACATGTACACACACATACGCGCGTGCACACATGTGTACACACATGTACACACATACACGCATACACACACACATGTACACACATACACGTGCGCGCGATTTCTGACATAGTAGTACGTCTTGGACTGCTAACTCAGCGGGACCGAGGTCGGTCCCCGACCAGGAGTTTGAAAAGCATCACAACGCTGTAAACATTAACACTCTACCTTGGGAAAGGAGTTGTGTGTGTGTAAATAAAGCCACACTATTAATCTTAGATTAAGCCATATACGATGTATGGAGTTCCCACCCGTGAAGGTAATTACTATATATCACGAGACCAGCCCGTGATCCAAAACCATGGTGAATCACACACATACACACACACACACACACACACACACACACACACACACACACACACACACACACACACACACGATTCGGTGGCGCATTGGTAATGATCGCGGCCGCCACTACGGCGGCGGTCCGAGTTCGAATCCCGCCCAGGACTGAACTGATTCAAATATCGCTGCGCTGCGAGTCGTTACTCCAACCCTCGTGGACGGAGAGTTGGGTGTGTGTGTGCGTGTGAGGTCACAGCATTACCCATAGATCGGTCATATATGAGCTCTGAGCTATCTTTTGGGAGGGTAGTAGCTGTCGATCACGAGTCCAACACGTGAACCAAGACGTGAATCACACACACACACACACACACACATATATATATATATATATATATATATATATGTATGTATATACATACACACACCAGTATATATACAAAAGGAAAGGTCTATAGCTTAATGAATACCATCGTTCACAAATTTCTTTAATTAATTAAAACAATTTTATTGGTGTAATTGTTGTTGTTTGGAAGCGGTTGAAGTGATGTTTCGAAAAGAGACACGACAAGCATATCACGCTGTTAACCAACGGTGTTGTTGTGTTGAGGCTTCTGCACATCCTCAGGCCCTGTTCTTTTGCCCTTTCTCTCCCTCTCTGTCTCTCTCTCTCTCTCTCTCTCTCTCTCTCTCTCTCTCTCTCTCTCTCTCTCTCTCTCTCTCTCTCTCTCTCTCTCTCTCTCTCTCTCTCTCTCTCTCTCTCTCTCTCTCTCTCTCTCTCTCTCTCTCTCTCTCTCTCTCTCTCTCTCTCTTTCATATTAAGGCACACGGAAAAGTTGCAACAGTAAGAGGGAGAAGAGAGGATTGAAATGACCGAAAGACACCGACATTGAGTATAGGAGGAAAAAAAAGGGAGAAATTCAGGAGGAGGAAAAGCTGGAGAGAAGTAACCCCCCCCCTCCCCAGTTTTTTTCATGGTCGTCACAAATGTTCTTGTGAAGTGTGGGGACGGGTGTGTGTGTGTGTGTGTTGGGGGTGGGGGTGGGGAGGGACTTCCTTGGGATTTTTTTGTTTCTGTTCTTGTTTGCAGCGAGAAGTCCAGGGTGTGGATTTCATAAGCGAGAATAAGCTAGACAGCTGCTGAAATTATGCTAGATTAGCGAAAGTAATGCTAAATCTTTTGTTCCTCTTCATTCGTTCAGTTTATGTTTTTTATTTTTTATCTATTTATTTATTTATTTATTTATTTATTTATTTGTATTCTTTAACGGAAAAAATATACGGATCAAGTTTCTTGTTTCTCGTCTGTGGAGAGAGTCGCCGCCGCTCGATCTGCACAACGAAGAATCGAAGAGAAAGGAAGAACCTTCTGGATAGACATGTACGTCATATTACGGACCTTTATTTCGTTTTTCCAAACGGAAGAAGAAAACAAGAAGAAGAAGAAGGAGGAGGAGGAGGAAAAAAACCGGGGAAAGATTACGGAAATTTGTTTCAAACTGTAAAGAGATTATGAACGAGACAATAAGAAGAAAACCTTCTGGGTAAACATATAACGGACATTTGCCCCCAAAGGCTGGAAGGATTTAGAAGAAAACGTAAAGAAAGTAGAAGAAGAGGAGGAGGAGGAGGAGGAGGAAGAAGAGGAGGTTATAGTTGGTGGCAACGTGGGGAACGGCGAAGCCAAATTCTCGAAATGCAGACAGAACCTTGACCTACAAACAGGTTCGGCGGAATCTCCATTGGACGCCACCGATTCCAGGGAAGGCCCCTCGCTGCGGATATCTGGATGTCTTCCTGGAAGCTCTCCCTGCCACATTCCATCACTTTACTTTTCTGGGGACTAATGAACTTTCCAGATGCCACTTCGTTCCTTCCCTCCTTCCCTCAGTCCCTCCTTCCCTCACTCCCTGCTTCCCTCTTTACTCCCCTCACTCCCTCCTTCTTTCACTCACTCCTTTCCTCACTCCCGCCTTCCCTCACTCCCTTCATTCCTCACTCCATCCTTCACGCACTCTCTCCTTTCTTCACTCCCTCCTCTCACTCCCCCCTTCCCTTACGCCCTCCTTCTCTCACTCCCTCCTTCTCTCACTCCCTCCTTCCTCTCCGTACTCCCTTCTTCCCCAACTCCCTCCTTCCCTCCCCCTCCCTCCTTCCCTCACTCCCTCCTTCCTTCACTCCCATCCTTATCGTACTCCCTTCTTCCCTCACCCCCCTTCCCTCACTCCTTCCTTACCTCACTCCCTCCTTCACTCCCTCTTTCCCTCACTCTCTCCTTCCCTCACTCACTCCTACCCTCACTCCCTCCTTCCCTCACTCTCTCATTTCTTCACTCACTCATTCTCGGTAGCTGTATTCTGGTTCTTTGTTGTTTTGTTTTTTTCTTGCAGAAGACGACATGCAGGGAGGCTCCTCACTCCCTCCCTTCCTCCATTCTTTCTTTCCTCCCTCTCCTCCCAACTCCTTCCCTCCCTCCCTCCGTCCCTTCCCCTCCTTCCCTTCCTCTCTCCCCCTTCCCTCCCTCTCTATCACTCCTATTATTGCATTCCCGTCCCACTACCCCCTCCCCTTTCTCCTCCTCCTCTTCCTCCTGTCCGTCACCCTTCTCCCTCTGCTTTCTCCTTTATTTAAGATGCACCCTACACCTTTAAGACTATATTGCATTTATTCCCTTCTCCATTGCCATCCCTCCTCTTCCTCCTCCTCCTCCTCCTACCTCCCCCCTCCTATTCTTCCTCCACCACCTCCTCCTCCTCCTCCTTCTCACCCTTTTCCTCTCCCTCGTTTCATTTTCCTCCTGCCTCCTCCTTTTCCCTCTTCCTTGCTCTTTCATCATCGTTTCGTTTTCTGTTTGTGCTGATTTTTCCTCATTGTTGACCTTTTGTAGCTATTTCCTCCCTCTCTACTCCGACATTTCTTTCCTTCTCCATTACCTGCTCGTGTATGTGTGCGTGTGTGTGTGTGCAAGCAGGAGAGGCTTTCCTCCCCGCACATAGGAGAAAATCCAACATCCACTCTCTCCAGTTTCTCCTTTCGATTCTGTCCTCCGCATGCGTTTACACACTTACACACACACACACACACACATACACACACACACACACACACACACACACACACACACACACACATATATATATATATATATATATATATATATATATATATAATATTTTTTAGGTTTGCATACAAATCTTCACATCAATGAACATTTAAGCAAAAATGTCCCCTTATCCCACCTCCTTATGGACCGAAAGGTCTCTCGTCGTTATTCTTTGACATTCTAACTCGTACTCATCGAGTCTACTCTACATCTATTGACAGTAGACTGAAGTATATATAATAATGATGAAGAAGAAAAGAGGAGTAAGAGGAAGGTTACAAGAGTAACAAAGAGGCGACACAAGGACAAGGAAAATGGAGGTGGAGGGCGAAGGTGAAACGAGTTGACGATTATGATGGGGCGAACTAGTTGGTGGGGAGGAGGAGGAGGAGGAGAGGGAGAAGTGGTCTGGGCTGTGTTGTTATTGCTTGGAATGCCTGGAATGCAGTGTGGTATGGTGTCCGCGCATGCGCACACGCGCACATGTATGTAAACGTGAACGTGTTCGGAGTTATGTACGTATTCTCAAAATGCTGTTGTACTTGTGTTTACAGGTAATTGTGTTTCTACCCTAAACACACACACACACACACAAACACGCGCGCGCGCGCACGCGCGGTATGATAATTTTGGGAGTAGCAGACGGGACGCAACGAGTGTTGCTCCTTTCTTGTATACTACAATTAGGTAGATATAATTAGATTAACACACACACACACACACACACACACAGACGGACGGTGTGTATACATATACAGTACATACATATATGTATGCAATTATATAGATTATTGCATGGTGTTCCTGTATGCACAGTGCATGATTCATGCATTATCACATGAACACACACACACACACACACACACACACACACACACACACACACACACACACACACGTCAGTCATACACATCTTGACTTATGAAGCGGCAGGTACAATCACGTGCAAAAGTTTTAACCCACGCTACAATTCTCACTACGTCAGTATGTTTTTATTGTCGAGCACGAGATATATTCTTTGTAATATTTAGCTCCCATTTAGGTGGTTTTCTTGAATAGTGAACAGAGAAAAATTATTGATAAATAATTTTATTTTTGTATCATGAAATCCTCTGAGTGAGGCAAAACATTTACTCGAGACTACATGGTTACACACGTACACAGGTGCACATAGATTTATACCAGTGTGCGCACACACATACGCTCATGTATATATACTCGTACTTATATTTATACATGTGGTGTTAATTTTCATTTATAAATGTGTTACTACATTTTTCATACATACATACACACTACGTACGTACGTAAATATATAGGCTATATGCATACATGTGTAGATACATTCATACATATATAGGATGCATGTATACATACATGTGTACATACATGCATACATACACACGTAAGTATGCACTATATAATTTCAGTATATGATTTGCATGTTTGTATTCTTTCACTGTTATTCATGACTTGTGCTCTTGTGGTCTGGCTGCCGCCAGGTGATTTTATTAATCCGAGGAAACCCAATTCTCTGTCTTGGAAAAAAGGAATCAAACCTCATTTCACTCTCATTGTTATTTACGATTTCTGTATATTTATTTGTTGTGCCTAACGCTGAGCGACGATGTTCTTATGAGAACGTACCTTTCTCTCCTCTGCGCAGCTGAAGTATTAAAACGTGTCTCCCTGCGTATATTCGCATTCATCAATTCACTCTCATATGTG
>NC_134782.1:232500-240000 GCF_046742065.1 Oratosquilla oratoria
AAGATCGTTCGTCATGCGGTACACAGACAATATGGGAAATATGTCATGGGAGTGGATTATTATTATTTTTATTATTATTGCTATTAACATTATTGTTATTATTATTATTATCATAATTTATATTATTACATATCAATTTAATTTTCGTTATTATTATTATTGATAATGTTATTATTACAACTGTTGTTATCACTATAATTTTCGTTATTATTATTATTATTATTATTATTATTACTATTATTTTTATAATCATCAATTGGGGGCATACGCCAGGAAGCGCGTTGCTTCACCGGCGCCTATTTCCACGGCCTCTCCGAGGAGCAAGCTCCCATGCAGCCACCCTTCCCACTCCAAACAACTCTCGACATGTTGGATCAACTTGCCCCCATCAAATCCCAGCGCTTCTGTCCTTGTGGACAAAATGGCACCGAAGAAGAGGCGGAGTCCTTGAGAAGGTGGTCAAGGAGAGATTTAAGGAGAAATGGGACAACAAAGGAATAGTGACATTGGAGCGGGAGAAGAGAATGTGTGAAATTTAATAGGCAATATATATATATATATATATATATATATATATATATATATATATATATATTTAATGGATATGAGTCTCCAATGACACACTGCGTCATAGAGGTATTGCTAAAGAAAACGTTCCTATTAGTCAGCAATTGACCAGATCAGGTGGTAATTGGATTACGGTAATTTCCTAATTAGTGTGGGGGGGGGAAGGCAATGACATTTACTAGTGTAATATTACTGTTATATAAAGTAACACATGAAAGTCCCAATTAATCACCGTTTTATCAAATACATATTCTTCTAAATGATGTAAAAACACTTTTTTTGTGGGTAAATGACCCAGAAAGGGTTAAGTAATGAAGTCAGAAAGATATAACTGAGCGCCCTCCTGGGATCCTTAGATGAAATGACATCGCCAAAGGTTAGTCGGATCAGATTCCTTATAGATATCACAAGTTCGATGCAACAGTTAAGGGAGTTAGTCGCATTATAAGAAACTCTCCCTCCCTCTCTTCCCCCCTCCCTACCCCCCTCTCTGTCTCTCTCCCTCTTTCTCCGTCCCTCCCTCCCTCTCTCCCCCTCCCTCCCTCTCCCTCTCTCTCCCCCTCCCTCTCTCTCTCCCCCTCCCTCTCTCTCTCCCCCTCCCTCTCTCTCTCCCCCTCCTATCTCTCTTCCCCTCCTATCTCTCTCCCCCTCCTATCTCTCTCCCCCTCCCTCTCTCTCTCCCCTCCCTCTCTCACCTCCCTCTCTCTCTCCCCTCCCTCTCTCTCTCTCCCTCCATCTCTCCCTCTCTCTCTCTCTCTCTCTCTCTCTCTCTCTCTCTCTCTCTCTCTCCTCGTTTAAATGTCCTCCCCTCATTCATAATAAAATCATGTGGCGGCAAGAAAAAATATTTGGGGGTAATGGCAAGTTGAAATCACGAGAGGTAGAATACGACAAAAAAGAAAACTCACACGCACGTAGAAACATTTAAAACAACAACGGAAATCAGTGCTTGGAATATTCCTTTTTATCCTGAATTTAGTGCATACCTGTGGTTTGCATAACACGTTGGATAATTATTAGATAAAACTGAAAACTTTGCGAACGTCGAGTTATCGTACCTCCGCCAGCTTAAGTCGGCCGCTCACTCGCGGACAGCCAAGCCCCCGGCCAGTCGCCGTCAATTCAAAAGCCTTCCCTGCGCCGCCCGGGAATCGAACCCGGGTCACAAGAATGGGAATCTTGCATGATACCACTACACCAGCGGCGCCTGGGCTATGAGGGAGCGCATGGTCCTGATACTTTTACCATGCGATGAGCGACGGGCGTTTGAATGATACAGAATAGTGGTGATTACGATTAGAACATAAATACTTTATTTGTACAGAAGGGGCGTTATTCCAGATGGTTAACATTGACTTCAATCATTCCAGGTTATACACACACACACACACACATACATATATATATATATATACAGTATATATATATATGTGTGTGTATATATATATATATATATATATCACAGCTAACACCACAGTCGGTCGAAAGAAAGAGTTGAGTAAGCGAAACTATAATACGATTGCTAACTGCAATCGAAAAATATAGTTTCTCTTACTCAGCTCTTTCGTCCGACTGTGATGTTAGTTGTGATTTATAAACGTGTTACTACATTTCTCACCGGTTGTATGTATATATACAGTATATATATATATATATATATATATATATATATATATATATATATATATATATATATATATATATGGTGACAGGCTTCAGAGAACGAAGACAAAATAGAATAGATAAGTTAATAGATAACTAGGTATAAGAAGAAACGTGACCGGATCAAATCAGTACGCATACACACACACACACATACACATACATACACATACATACAGACATACACACACACACACACACACACACACATACACATACACATACATGAGCTCCGAATTCTCATCCGGGAGGGTAGTAGCTGTCGATCACGAGTCCAATACGTGATCCAAGACTATGGTGAATTACACACAGACGCACGCATGAACACATGCACACTCACACACATACACGAGCGCACACACACACACACACACACACACACACACACACACACACACACGAGCGCACACACACACACACACACACACACACACACACACACACACACACACACTTACACAAACACATACACCCGCGCACACAAACACACACATACACGCGCCCGCACACACACACACACACACGCCTTTTCTGCCCGTATTTGGGATTGCAGGAGCGTATGTGTTAACCAATGCCTTGTAAGGTACAGTAAATCATTACTGCAGGTGTTACGTGCACGAACGCTGGGTATGTACGTGCGTGAGTTTGTTCGTGGGTGTGGGTGGGTGCATCAGGAAATGGGTGTGGTATGTGCCTTGGTACCCGTGACCAAAAATAGAACCAAAGTTGGACATATCTCTCTTCAAAGTGTGAAGATAACGGAACGGATTTTTGTTTTTCTCTAAAGGAAAAAAAAAATGTTCGTGTGTGTGTGTGTGTGTGTGTGAGTGTGTTGGCTAGGGAAGCCATGCCCTGAGGCTCCCCCCCCCCACATCTCTCGTGCACATATGTTTATGAAAACAAGGAAGTCAGAGTTAAAAAAAAACGAAGAAATGATGGTCGCAAGCTACAGGCAAATGTGAACTTTGTGGTGGGTATGCGTCTGTGTCACTGTGATATGTTGGCAACAAGCTGTACGAGTGGCCCATCCCGTTAGGGATTAATATGGTCGTCTATTTGCTGGCTGATCTTGGGATTCCTCTCTTTTATGCAGAGGACTTCTGTGATTTATAAATCTTGTACGTCAGGGTTGGAGTCAGTAATAGTTACCATTTATTTATTTATTTATTCTAGTGTCTTTATGGCAGGTATTGAGTTGGGTATTGGGGTGTTTATCATATGTTTTATGCAGTCAGGATTGTAGAGACTTCAGTGCATCCCTACGGACCAGAGGCACTTGACATTCTTTTGTAGTTGGAAACTAGTAAGAAAAAAACATGATATCGTCTTTCCGTTTTTTACCACAATTACGACTCAAGGACAGAAGTGTTGGACATCTCCGACAACGCACTGATACTGGATGGGTCTTGGGAGTTCCGTTTTTAAGATAACGTGTCAACCGTCGTGTCAGTTTCGTCTGTGTCATATCAGTATAAGATGGGAGGTGCGCGATCTTCTTTTGGGCACTGGAATTGGTATAATGCATGACTTATCGCATCCAAAACTACTATCCATCATCTTTTCGGTCTACCAACCGGTCCTTTGCTTCGCTGGTTGCTCTAGGGTTGTCTGTTGTCTTGGATTCTCATGGTTATAGTATTTGGTCAGCAGTAGCCCGTGTTTCGTAAGAGGTGGTAAAGGAAAGATTTAAGGATGTAAACAACGGTAGGATAACAGAAGTTAAAAGTAATCAGCGTCCATTTTTATGCCAAGAATAATCTCCAGTCATAAAAGATTGTTGTGTTGCTCTGGTCCATAGGGGTGTTACCAAAGTCCTTAAAATACGAATTGTATTAAACTTGTGCAATCAGTATCTCATACGGGGTTCATTCTCACGCTCTCTCCAAACCACATTAGGCTAATGATGATGGTGAGAGATGAGGAGCCCAATTGATGGATCCTGGATTGGGCACATCTTTGCCACAGATGGCGAACGGGAGTGTGTGGGAAGATGGCGCGGGTTGATGGCATGAAGGCCTGATCAGGGAAGGTTGAGGATTAAAGTTTGGTTATTGATAGCTGTGTTTATATTCGGGCCTTAAGTGGGCGCCCTGATCGCGGATAATTACTTCTAATTCGCGGATGATACTTCCTATTCGCGGATGATAGTTCCTATTCGCGAATGGTACTTCATATTCGCGAATGAAACTTCTTATTCGCGAACGATACTTCTTATTCGCGAACGATACTTCTTATCCGCGAACGATACTTCTTATTCGCGAATGATACTTCTTATTCGCGGATGAAACCTTCTCTTACGCGGACAGGACGTAGTGGAAGTGGAGGGTTTACAATGGCTCACGAATATTTTGAAACAGAAAAAATTGTGCAGACAGGAGATATTTCATCCCATAAAGAGGTCAGCAAATGGTGGTATAGGAAGAATTTTGTAGTGTAGCCGGGGATGGGTGGACAACGAGAATAAAGACGTGTTGCACATAACCTCTTTGGAAATGGGGCTTGACGAATTCGTCGTAGCGTATTTGAAGTGATAGATGGGGACAGGAGGCCACGGAAGCGAAGTTTTGATGTTCCCGAGTCTTTGATGGCAGAGTGAGAGATGGCGAGGCCGGGGTGGGCGGGAGTTAGGGCGGCCGGTTGCGCTCCGGTGGGGTGGGGTGGGGGTGTCGAAAGGAGGAGGGGTAACCGGGGGTGCAGGGTGAGGAGAGAGAGAGAGAGAGAGAGAGAGAGAGAGAGAGAGAGGAGGGTGGGGGGTAGGTCGGAGATAATGTCTGGCATAGTGGTGGTTCGATGAGGATATGGGGTTGGGGCAGTGGAGGAAGGAGTGGCCAGAGAGTAGCCGGGGAGTTCCCCAGACACTCCCATTTTCGCAGGTAATAAAGGAATTGGTGTTGGGATAGCGTGCAACAGTTGTTTGTGTGTATGTGTGGATGTTTACATAATTATAGTATACATCATACATACATACATATACCAAGGCTTTTTCCCCCTTACAAGGGAGGTAGCCAAAAAGGAAAAGGCATAAAATCATTCCCACCCATTCCATCCCTGAATACACTCCACACCCCTCCACCCTCCCTCTTATCTTAGCACCTCCTGGATGGCGGGTCATCCCTGCACCTTGTCCACTGCCCTGGGTCAGAAGCAGTGTCGCAAGACACAGCACATCCACAGCAAGGCCGCTTCATTAAATCGGCGACCCCCCCTCTCCGTCCCCCCATGCATAAAAGGTGAAGACGGGGAGAAATCCCTTCGGGCTGCGTCAAATTTTGCTCACACATACTACCTCACCCCCCATCCCCCCACCCATTCCACCTCATGCATCACAACATCATCCATATACAACCATTCTCCATTCACCCCTGTCTTCTGTCCTCTCCCGTCCTTCCTCAACAGACATTCCCCTCTTCCCCAAAGCCCCCTTCACCCCATCCATCCACCTCATCCTAGGACGTCCCCTCATGTTCATTCCTTCCACATCTGCCTTCCATACCTCTTTTACTAGTCTTTCTTCACTCATTCTTTCCATGTGTCCAAACCATCCTAATATTCTTTCATCAACCCTATCTCCCAACTCCCTTTCCAACCCCGTTCTCCTCCTCACCTCCTCATTTCTCACTCTATCCAGCCTAGTAACCCCCATCATACTTCTCAGACACCTCATCTCAAACACATTCAAACTCCTTCTCTCTTCCTCTCTTATGTTCCACGTTTCTGCCCCATACAGTGCTGTTGGCACAATCACTCCTTCATACAGTCTCCTCTTAGCATCCATTCCCAAATGTCTATGCATCATTACACTCTTTAATCCACCAAGGCATTTACTCACTTCTCTCAATCTACATTCTACCTCCACCTTCACTCCACCTTTTCCTGCCACATTTGCACCCAAGTATCTAAAACTATCCACTTCCTCCAGTCGTTCTCCCTTAATGCTCACTTCCAGTCTACTGCCACTTTCACCCCTTGTACATCTCACCACCTTACAATTACCCACATTTATACTCAACTTTCTTCTATCACATACTCTCCCAAACACTGTCACCAACTTCCTCAATCCCTCCTCCGATCCTGCCACAAGCGCAGTGTCGTCAGCAAACAACAGCTGGCTCACCTCCCACTTTTCTCCATTTTCTTTAACCATCTCCAATGCCTGACCCACTACCCTTGCATTTACCTCTCGCACTACCCCAGACACTCCCATTTTCGCAGGTAATAAAGGAATTGGTGTTGGGGTAGCGTGCAACAGTTGTGTGTGTGTGTGTGTGTGTGGATGTTTACACAATTATAGTATACAGGAAAGGAATAACGCTCATGGGGTCCTGTCTTTCACTCGCCAATTTATCATATCAAGCAACAAATGAGTGTGTGTGTGTGGGGGGGGGGTTTACCTAATTGTAATATTCAAAAAGATATATTTACTCTTAGGGTCCCTTCTCTTTGTAATGAAATGAAGAAACGTGAATCATATCTCAGATCTATATGGGAATGATATACTTCTTAGATGTAAATGAAATTATAAAAACGAGAGAGAGACAGACAAAGAGAGAAATTAACACAGGAAATTATTTCTTTTCATATACTTCGATTTGATGACGTTACAGTGCGTGGCGCCAGACTATTTCATTCATTTGGTGATGGGTGGAGGAATGAGTGTGGGGGGAGCAAGTTTCATAGAGAACAGAAACTCAGTTGACGGTGTCCCAAATTTACCACCCCTCTCTCTCCCCTCCTCCCTCCCCCTAGCACCCTTTTCGCCTCAGAAGAATAAAGTTGTCCATACAGAGAAAGAACAAAATATGTAAAGCTTATAAAAAAAAATAATGCCCAATGCGATGGTAACTAGGAAGAAGTAGATGGCGTTTTCAGAAAAAAATATGTAGCCTAAGAAACTTAAGGACATGCCAGAAGAGTAGGAAGACCCCAAAGAAAACTGAGAAAATTATGAAGCTCGTCTTGAAGGACCTGAAGACTGTGTGTGTGTGTGTGTGTATGTGTGTGTGTGTGTATGTGTCCTCGACCAAGAGCTCTTTGAGAGTCAAGAACCTCAAGTGAGCGTCTAAAAGTTCTTAGAAGATGAAGGGCCAAGTGATTGGCGGATCAATTATTCACAGTGTGACTATATTAATAAACACTAACACACACACGCACACACACACACACGCACAGACACACACACACACACACACACACACACACACACACACACACAGGCATACACCCAATCCCAAACACACTCTTAAACGCACGGACACCCCAACACATACACTT
>NC_134782.1:250000-255000 GCF_046742065.1 Oratosquilla oratoria
GACTGTGTGTGTGCGTGTGTGCTTTCATGTGCGTGTGAATGTTTGTACGTGTACAGGCACGTGTGTGTGTATGTGAGCCAGACCCCACTTGTAAATATTTTCTTTGTGTGCGTGTGTCTACTTAAGCGTGTGTGCAAGTTTCTAAGTTGTTTTTCTTATGCGTGCATTCGTGCTTAGCTGAGCACTCATGCGATTGTGTATGTTGTGTGTGTGTGTATACATATATATATATATATATATATAGTGTGTGTGTGTGTGAATGTGTGTATTTATTTACATTTGTCCTTTTTATGTGCATGCATGCATACATGCACACATATAAAGGGCGCGGGATTGTCCAGAAGGAAAGAAGCAGTTATAGACTGCAGTCCAAAATAACAGGAGTAATACTCAGTGCACGGCAACAAAGGAAGATGTAGTCACCAAGCTTTGGTTTATTGAGTGAAGTATTTTATCTAAGAAAAAGCGAGATAGATAGAGAGAGAGAGAGAAAGAGAGAGAGAGAGCACCCCGAGCACCCTGATCGGGCCTCACTTACTCCCTCCACACTCCTCCTCCTCCTCCTCCTCTTCCTCTTCCTCCTCCGCCACCCACTTCACCTCCCTTCTTCCCTCCCCAGCCAGCTTCGTTTATCCCCCTTCCCCCCACCAGCTTCACAAAGTTGCCTCTCAAACCACCTCCTCCAGCTTCCTTTGGGTCCCCAACCCTCCTCTTCTACTCCATCGCCACCAGTCCGTCGCTTATCCTTCATCCACTGTACGAGCTACAGCAACAGCCCAGGCAGGCTGACCAACCAACCAGCCTCCCTTCTGTTGCTCCACCCTATAATGCAGTCCCCCGAAAAGCCGCCAGGGGGGGGGGGGGACACTCACACAAGTCACCATCCTCCTCCCACCTCCCCCTCCCCTCTCTTCCCCCTACCCTCCCCATCCCCTCCTCTTCTCTCCCCTCCCCTGCCCTTCTCTCCCCTCCCCTCCCCTTCTCTCCTCCCATCCCTTCCCCCCCTCTCCTCCCCTCCCTTCCCCCTCTCCTCCCCTCCCTTCCCCCCTCTCCTCCCCTCCCTTCCCCTCCCCTTCTCTCCCCTCCCCTCCCCTTCTCTCCTCCCCTCCCTTCCCCCTCTCTTCCTCTCCCTTCCCTCCTCTCCTCCCCTCTCCTTCTATCCCTCCCCTAATGGAGTATTGACTGCAGTCGGTGTTTTAGGTGGGGGAGTCTTCAGTGCTACCCCTACGGACCAGATCACATAGACACAGCGTTCTTTTTAAAACTGGGGAGTTGCCTCTACTCCAATGAGAATGTTGGTCGCTTTAAATTCCCACCATCCTCTTCTCTCTGACACCTCTTCAGTCGTGACACCTCGAGGATAGAAGCGCTGGTTAACAACGATGAGATACAAATGCCCTCCGCCCCTCCTATCCTTTCCCCTTCCCTTCCATTCCTTTCCCTTCCCTCCCATTCCTTTCCCTTCCCTTACCTTTGCCCATCCATTCCATCACTACTCCCATGATCTCTCTCACCCTCCTCCTCGCACACCTCCTCTTCCTCCTCCTCCTACACCTCCCCAACCCCCACTCGTCCTCCTGCCCACTCCCACTTCTCACGCGTTTTCCTCCTCCTCCTCCTCCTCCTCCTCCTCCTCCTCCTCCTCCTCCTCCTCCAACCTCCCTCCCTTCTCCGAGCCCTTTTTGCACCCTTTCCATCACCTGATCATTTTTCTTCTCCCCAAGTCTTGCTCTGGCGGACTCCTTACAAATCGTACCTCCCTCTTTTTATCTATATATTGTAGTTACCCCTTCCTCTTCCTCCTCTTCCTCCTCCTCCTCCTACTCCTACCATTCATCTTCCTCAACTTTCTTTCTTCACTTCTTTCTCCACTCCCTCCTCCTCTTCTTCCTCTTCTTCTTCCTCCACTTCCTCCTCTTCTTCTTCCTCCACTTCTTCCTCCCAACTTCCTTCTCGTCTTCCTCCACTTCCTCCTCTTCTCCTTCCTCCTACCATTCATCTTCCTCAATTTCTTCTCTTCTTACTCCACTTCCTCCTCATCTTCTTCCTCCTCTTGTACCTCCACCTCCTCCTCCTAACTTTCTTCTCTTCTTCCTCCACTTCCTCTTCTTCTTCCTCCTTACCTCCACACTTACTTCGTCTCTTTCTACTGTTATTCCTTCTCTTCCTTCTTCGTCTCCTCCTCATTCTTTTTCTCCATCTCCTACCTTTCTTCCTTTATTTCCTCCTCCCCTCCTCCTCCTCCTTGATTTATCTCCACCCTCCCTCCCTTTTTCTCTACCTCCTCTTTCTTCCTTTTCCCCTCCCTCTTCCCCCTTCCTCTTCCCCCTCTCCTCTTCACCCTTTCCTCTTCCTCTTAAAATTCTTTCTTCTCTTCTTCCCCCTTCCCCTCCTGTTCCTTCCCTCTCAATACATTTACTTCGCTCTTCTCCTCCTCCTTCTCTTCCTCTTCCTCTTCCTTCTCTTCCTCCCCTCCCCCCGTCCTCCTTCTCCATATATTTCCCCTCCTCTTCTTCATCTTATTCCTTCACCATCTCTTCCCCTTCCTTCTCTCACCCCCCTCCTCCTCCCCTTCTCCTCTCCCCCCCTCCTCCGTTTCTTTTTCTTTCTCATCCTCCTCTTCTGCCTTCTCCTCCCCTGCCACCCCGTACAGGAGCTGAGCCAAGCCACACAAGCACTCGTGCCAATGCTTTTTGCCACCACCCCCCTCTTTCTCTCTCCCCTTCTCTCTCTCTCTCTCTCTCTCTCTCTCTCTCTCTCTCTCTCTCTCTCTCTCTCTCTCTCTCTCTCTCTCTCTCTCTCTCTCTCTCTCTCTCTCTCTCTCTCTCTCTCTCTCTCTCTCTCTCTCTCCTCTCTCTCGCCTCTCTCTCCTCTCTCTCGCCTCTCTCTCCTCTCTCTCGCCTCTCTCTCGCCTCTCTCTCTCTCTCACCCTCTCTCACTCTCTCTCTCTCTCTCTCTCTCTCTCCTCTCTCTCTCTCTCCTCTCTCTCCCCTCTCTCTCTCTCTCTCTCGCCTCTCTCTCTCCACTCTGTCTCCTCTCTCTCTCTCTCTCTTCCCTCTGTCTCCTCTCTCTCTCTCTCTCTTTCTCCCCCCTCCCCCCCCTCTCTCTCTCTCTCTCTCTCTCTCTCTCTCTCTCTCTCTCTCTCTCTCTCAAAACTCTACGCAGGATCCTTCCAACTTCCCCCCACTCCTGACATCATATCACGCAAACACACAACAAGAGTTTTCTACAGACAATTACTACTACAATTGCAACTACTATTTATTTATGATGTTGAGACACAAAAAAAAAAATGCAATTAAAGTTGTGTAATTACCGATTTTTTATTTAAACAAGAAGTTGATCCGAAAATTTAGTTTTTGCTTCTCGTTAGTGTGTGTGTGCGTGCGTGCGTGCGTGTTTCACCACAATGGTCTTGGATCACGTGTTGGACTCGTGATCGATAGATATTACCGGATAAGAAGTGCCGGCGATACTGAATTTTTCCAGCCCTGAGTGGGACTCGAACTTAAATCACTGGGTTAGCCGTCGAGAACGGTACCACTACACTGTCGAGCCGCTCGTGCATCTACGTCCACTGCATATGCAGTAACACATTATGTTATGCACTTCTCATTGGGCAGCATGAACGTTGCTAATATTCTTTTCCGTGACTTGTGGCTGTTGACCCTTACATAACTACGCCGCCCATGTCCCAGTACAGTAATTTATGCATCTACAGGAATATCTATTAGGTAAACATCGTATATGTTTTTAATGTGATGTCTTTTGAATATGTTCATTATATTTGTAATTATTTAAGTGTTGTTAATGTATGTATTGATTAATTTATTTGTGTATTTGTTTAAAAACTAGATGAATTGGTAAACAATATATATATATATACATATATATATATATACCCATTTGTTTACTTATTTATGAATTTCGACACTGATAAGTGAAGGTCATCTTCTGTTAGAGTTATTTGCATCACTGCATTGTTTATGGTTTTGCTCAATTTAACTGGTTTCGCCTTTGCTTTTGCTGCTGACAAGGGCTGTCAGACCGGTTCCTGACACTCGTTGGCTGACGAGGGACTGCGAGATGAAGTATTGTTGTCATTTATGACTTCAATTATTATTTTTTGTTCTTAATTTTCATTTATTATTTTTATGTCTAATCAAATGTTTAGTGTGCGTGCGGCGGTGAAATGGACTTCTTACCGCACGGGCTTCGTTGTGCAAAAAAAAAAAATAATAAAAAAATAAATAGATATTATAATTGAGAACTTCGTGTGTCTGTGTGTGTGTGTGTGTGTGTGTGTATGTATGTATGTGTGCGTGCGCGTGTAAAAGAGATAAAGTGATAGCATGTGTGTTTATATGTGGACAGTATGTTTGTGTGTATATTCTTGAATTCCCGCTCTGTGTGTGTGTTTGTGTGTGAAAAAGAGAGAGAGAGAAGGAGGGTGAGAGAACACATCCTCCTCCTCCTCCTCTTCTTCCTCCCCCTACCTTTCTTCTTTTGCTCACATTCCTCTTCCTCCCATTTTTCCTCTCTTCCACCTATTCTCTTCCTCCTCCCCTTACTTATCATGAATTACACATGAGTTTTCAATGTGTATGCATATATATATATATATATATATATATATATATATATATATATATATATATGTGTGTGTGTGTGTGTGTGTGTTTTCTAGCTACTGTTATGGCCATGAGATAAACAGGTTTCTATTTTTCAGCGACAGGTTAGGTTCAGATGAAGGATAAATAGATAAATAAATAAAAAATAAAAAGTGCCCAAACGAAGTATCAGCTACTTCAGCTCGACGAGGCTGCCTCGCATGTTGGTCTGTCAATCAGTCAGTCAGTCAGTCAGTCAGTCAGTCTCGCTCCCATGTAAGTCCGCGACCCACATCACTCCATCTGCTGGTCTGTGCATGGCATGCATGACTGCCTGCCTGCCTGCCTGCCTGCTTGCTTGTAGCCTCGCCCGTCCTTCCCATATCACAT
>NC_134782.1:257500-262500 GCF_046742065.1 Oratosquilla oratoria
ACACACACACACACACACACGCACGCACACACACACGCACAGGCTAGAGCTCCCACATCGAACCCCACGTGAAGCAGTGATATGAGATTTACATAACGTGTAACCGGTTTGTTTCTGTGCCCAGAATATACTTGTGTTTCAGCAGCAGCAGCAGCAGCAGCTGGTTTGCAGCACTTCAAAGCGACTTTGGAACTCCACCTGTAAACCTGCAACAGCAGCAGCAGCAGCAACAGCCTGCGGGCGGAAATGTCGCCTCCATATTTGGGGATCGGTACCGGCACGCTATACCCTGACCCACCTCGACCCCCCCCTCTCTCTCTCTCTCTCTCTCTCTCTCTCTCTCTCTCTCTCTCTCTCTATCTCTCTCTCTCTTTTAGGTATCATTGGGGTCGGGGTCCCGATCGATTGAAACACTGTTTATACCGGAGTCCTCCTCCTTCCTGTCACTTGACCCCGCCATCCATAACAAGGACCTAGGAAGCAGCCCTTGACAGTGAAGATGATCCTATAGGCAGCGTTGGGGGTGGGGGGGCTTCCTTTCAGATGATTAGAATCGTCAGGTAGTAGCCAGAATGAATGTAACAAATGATGCCACTGCCGCCCGTGGTAAACAATTATTATTATTATTAATATTAATATTATTATTATTATTATTATCATTATTATCATTATCATCATCATTATGATTATTATCATTATCATTTTATTTTTCAATATTGTTATACTTTTTTAAATTTTCGTCTTTTTTTTCTTTTCGTTTCATCTCTCGATTGAACAAAACAGTCTGAGAATAGTCATGTAGGGTTTCAATCCCATGACTAGGATAGGATTCCTCCCCCCCCCTTACGCAGAACAAAATGACCAGGCTAAGACTCCAATATATTAAAAATCACAAAACGTCGACGATGTAAAATATATAGCCGATATCCTTGATTTGCATTATAAACCTTGCGTTTTGATTCTAGAGAGATTTTTTTTATGAAATCTTGGGTTATACCTTTTCTGCCCGTGCCTATAAAAAAAAATGCAGCCGTGACCTTAGGTCAAGCGAGAGAGAAAAAAGGTCAAGGAATAGCAGAGTTCGGGTGTCACTATGCGGTTTGGGGAAAAAAAAAAAAACTCCCACGGGAACAAATTGAAATATACGAATAAGAACAGTTGACGTCAAGAGATGGACTTGAAGTTGCAAAAGGGAGGTGGCGAAAAAATGTATATATAATCCTTATATTTGATTCTTGATTTTATTTAGTAGGGGAAGACTCCTCTTACTTTTGGGGGCCGAAGAAACCAACGTGTGTGGTTGGATTGACATCCACATGGGAGTGTGTGTGTGTGTGTGTGTGTGTGTGTGTGTGTGTGTGTGTGTGAGTGAGTGTTTCACCATGGTCGTAGAATCACGTGTTGGACTCGTGATCGACAGCTATTTCCCTCACGGAAGAAAGCTCAGAGCTCATATAAGACCGGTCTATGGATAATGCTGTAACCTTTACACGAACACACACACCCAACTCCCCGCCCACGAGAATTGGAGTAACAACCCGCAGCGCAGCGATACTGAAATTATTTCAGGCCTGGGCGGGATTCGAACCCGGACCGCCGTAGTGGCGGCCGGGAACGCTACTACTGCTCCATCGAGTGTGTGTTTGTGTGTAGCGCTGTTTCAAATCCATTTCACTGTGAAGAAAATACAGCACGCATTCGCATCCGACTTAGCCACAAGCCAAACTATTCCATTCAAACGCCAGTCCGTGGTATTAAATTCCGGTAAACCTATAGTCGAAACCGGAATGTCGCCTGGGATTAGCCCTGACTGAGTCTCGGCCAATGATGATCGTTGGTTTGGTTTAAAGTCGCGAACTCTCCCCTCTCAGGAGTCTAGGACGGGCCCCTTACAGAGAACTTTGTAGCGTGGAAGTTAATGAACCATGCCTTTGGTCCAACTTGCTGGCGGCAGGGTTCGAACTACCGTCACCTCGACCTCCGCCGCAAGTAGCGACGCTCTAACCCGCTCGGCCAAGGGAAAATCACAACTCCAGACCCGCCAGCACCGTCGGCAGGGTCCGGTTCCGCTCCGTGGGGCGCTTCGTGCGCGTGGAAGAATCCCCCTTGGATCAGTCAAAGAATGCCTTGTACATTAGAAATCACATAAAGATCTTTCAACTCCCACTAACACGTCAGCTAACTCATATTGTTAAACAAACAAAACTTTATTATCATGGAAGCTTCCTTGTATTCAATATGAGAAAACAAGCTAAGGAATACTTGGAACATTGTTGTGCCTTTAGTCTTGCCAGATATGCAAGAAATAATGAAAAATGAAAGGCTTGTTTGTCTCCTGTGCCCTCGCGTTAAAGGAAGACATTTGCATGGTGCTTGGAATCACAAAGTAGCAAAAAGAACTGGGCAGAATGTTTCCAGGAAGAATACCACAGCGAATACCTCAGGTACCGCTGAAGGCTCGCGCACATCTGTTTCACTTACATATGTATTACATAATATGTAACTTACAAAACATTACATAACACCGTGAGCATATTAAGTTCTCCTGTAATCGTGATATGATCTTTGGTGGTACGGACAAATGCTGATAGGACAAATGCTCACAGCCTTAATTCAAAAGTGGACAAATGCTTCTACTAAATTTTTCTTCATACCTAATTTTCTTTTACCGCATTTTTTTCATTTCATCTTGCCTATCACTAAAAAAATGTCCGTACTTCTGCCTTTCTCTACAAATGTGTCTCCGGTCATTTTTCCTGCTGTTGATTAATATAAATGCAAACCTCGATGTCCAGGTCTCTAGGCTCATGCCTCCTAAGCCACGATACAAGCCCTAATAGATATCCCTAAAAATATTTAGTGGCAATCGACCCTCTTTTATACACAACTACCATTTCATTTCCTCACTGAATTCTCTTCCCCTGCCACAAAAACCGATCCTGCGCAAGGGGGTGGTCTGTCCTAGGTGGTCTATAGTCCATTTGTGAGTCCAGGTACTGCACACAGGACATTTATCTTTGTATGGGACTAGCTGCTCGTGTATGTTGACCAGGATCCTTCACGTGTTTGTGTAGAAGCACCGTGGGAGAAAAAAAAAAGGAAAAACCACATTGACACAATACCAAAAAGAAAAAAAAAACAAAAAAAAACGAACGCGCCTTTTACAAGAACGATCGCAATGTTGTCTCCCTAAAGAAAAAGAAAATAGTTTCAGGTTTAACGTGCTCGAATATGCGGTCTCCGCAGGTATGTATTAGCTCCATGGGTAAAGCCATCGTTACTTGATCCATCGTGATCAAACCCGTTTCTGTTAACTATGGTCATGAGTTACACAAATCTGGATCATAAAATCGCCGCATTCAGCTGAGCACCGTGAGCCACTCAGTGGCAGCATTGTGAACCAACCAGCAAGGGCTGCGACTCCGTATACCTTAACAAAAATTTAACAAACCACTGACATGAGAGGAAAACAGATTCTCATGTGGCCCTTGTAGTTACGGTGAACATTAAACGAAAGAAATGAAGGACTTGAAAGCTTGCACCTGGAGCACTGTCAAGATTTTTTCTTCTTGCAAGTTATCCTCGTGTGAGAATAGGATGTAGGTGCAGGTGGAACTACGTGTGATGTCCGCAGATAGTGTACGAAATGTATCGGTTTCATTGTGCAAACTCATCGTCTTGAGTTTTATGGTGACCTTATTCGTGTGGCTGCAGCTTCATGTCTTGTGCTGAAAGATGTGCGAGGGACTCACAGAGAAGCCAACAATAAAGAAGAACAGGTAAGTGTTGAACCTGACTTCGCGAGTATGATGCGCGGATTCTTTGTGTACGTTTGTTGCACCTTGTATTTTTTGTTTAAATGCTGCATGTTTCTATGTACTTCATATTTGTGATCGTTATTTTGAAGCACAGATTCCGCTTAGTGATACCTCGAGTCATTTGTTTGGGTAGTTGGAGGAGGAATTAATCACTTGATAATTAGAGAGAACTTGCGCCTCTGTTTTAGTTAGAAAGTGAGATGGACAAAAGACATCCATCTTACCGGGCTTGGTTCATATACTTGCCCAATCATTGAAAAGTTTCCCATACTCCGCCAGCCTTATGGTGGATCCTGGTAAATAGATCTTTATGAGTTATCGAAGATACTCCCGTAAGGCTCAAGTACGTCCATATTTGGTTGTGTCAAGAGTCACCAAGTCTCCCGAGCCATCTTGGTTGTACTTGTTAGTCGAGGCGTTGCTTGCCCACCAGCGTGGGAGTTTTCTACAATCCTGGATATTTTGGAATCACTGTAACTTTTCAGACATGGGTGGGTGGAGTGTTTGAGCTTTGGTCTTGTACTGATTAGTTGATTGATTGTTGGATATTTTAGGGATAGTTATTTAAAGATCGTTCAAGTTGTCTTCACATATTATATATTACCCGTGTTGCTGGCTTTTCACAAAATAATCTCTTTAATTTAATCTTGCCAATAACTAAAAGGGCCGTAGAAAAGAAGCCTTTTTTTCTCGCAGACTCGTGCGCTTCGTTAAGGAATACGGGTCGCCGCCCTTGCTGTCGTTGCTTCGCGTTGCCGCCACTAGGTGGCTGGTGGCAATTGTCCACACCAAAGGTGCCAGCAGCAAGTGGACTATGGTTCATAGACTATAAAGGGTAACCCACCCTCTTTCGCGGGATAGAATTTCTTGTAGGAAAACGAAATGATAGTCCCATTGGGATCCTTGCCACTCGAATGCAGTAATACCGAAACTCACAATACTGCAATCGGTATACAGAATGCGTCAGTATGCTGTGTATATATATGAAAAAAGGCAATTATTAATGAAAATAAAAGAGAATAAGATTTTATCTACTATCCGTTATAAGAAAAACTATATGAATTCTAGAACTGTATAATTGTTAATTATCTAGTGGCCAGTCAAAACAAAGCAAGTCTTTTTGCCATCTTGAATTTCTACTAATTCTATCCATTCTCCAATCAATATCCACAAAAGTATTGT
>NC_134782.1:265000-272500 GCF_046742065.1 Oratosquilla oratoria
GGGAATGCCCCGAACTCGTGATCGATGTTCGATATTCCCTCCTACTGCAGGAGGGTCTGCTGCTGCTGCCTTTTTCGTCGTTGTCGTCGTCGTCGTCGGACTCTCTGGCCCATCGGGTCGGGTCGGCTCGGCTCGGCCCAGCTCGGTTTCTTGTCTGCTTTGAGCTGATCTCGCCAGAGCCTCGCTGGGAAAAAAATGTATATATTTCGTTGGTCTGCTATTCTATTTCAATTTATTTTATTTCATTATGATTGGTTATGTGTCATTTTGTTTTGTTTGTTGGGTGTCGCGGTTATGTTTGTGAATTGTGTTCGTGTTCTTGCGTGGCCCAGAGTTCCTCGTCTGCCTCACGCAGGATACAGGAACTCTGTTGATTGAAAACGCCCATGGGAAGCCAAAAGAAATGGTCCAATTAGAATACGCGTAACCCACTTGGCAGTTTCTTTAAACTGAATGAAATTGTCTGGCGACACGTTTAACGTATGTGCAAGTCTCTTGCGCTCCAATTCGCGCGCGTACGTATGTGTGATTCACCATGGTCTTGGATCACGTGTTGGACTCGTGATCGACATCTTTTCCCTCTCGTAAGAGAGCTCAGAGCTTATACGACCGATGTGTGTGTGTGAGTATTGTCTAGGAAAGGAGCAACGCTCGTGGGGTACTGTCCTTTACACTCCAATTATATCATACTTTACTTTAAATTCGCATGTGTGTGTTTATCTAATCGTAGTGTCCAGGAAAGGAGTAACGCTCGCGGGGTCCTTTTCCTTACTCTCCAATTATCACACCAAACTTCAAGTTCGTGTATGTAAGTATGCGTGTGTTTGTGTATTACCATCTCATTGTAGTTACCTGATTGTAGTACAGGAAATGAACAACGATCGTGAGTCCTGTCACTTAGTCTCCAATTAATTATCATGCCTATCTTCAAATTCGTGTGTTTGTATTTACCTAGTTGTATTATACGGGCAAGAGAACTATGCTCGTAGGAACCCGTCCTTGTATCTCTCAGCATCTAGTTTGTGTGTGCGTGTATGTGTGTGTATGCTTGCGCTGACTTTGCTACTCCTGTCACGCATGCCATCATTGCTTGGGTTGTACAATATGTATTTCTCTCTGACGTGATACGGTCGCGGAAATCTGACGCTCGACGGCCTGGGACGGGCAAACTGCACACCTGCTTCGACAGCGTTCGTTCTCATTATTTATTGATTTTTTTTTTTTTTTTCATTTTTATCTTTTCTCATCATTGTTATTTTTCATTCTGTTCTATTTAATTTTATTTTACTTTTTTGTGTTTGCGGGGTTGGCACCCGCCCGTACAGTTCTGGACCCAAGCAATGATAAGTACACCATTACAAGCCCTCACAAAGTGATCTCCAAGATTTCTCCCCTTGACCCCGGATGCTCTGAATTCGCGCCGTGCGTAGTCATCCTCAGGTGATATTGACCTGGAATGGAATAGATGGAGTCCAGATGACCCACCCCCTTCCAGGTTAGGTTAGGTTAGGTTAGGGAGGGGGAGAGGTTGCCTTCGAGAGGGGTTTTGCCCTGTACTCGCGATAGATACACGCTAGGGTCATGGTAATGAAGTAAATTTTGTTGTTGTTGTATTTTCTGCCTTGTTCGCAGCAAATCCTGATTAATATGTGCATACACGGTGTGTAATTAACTACGGCAGGGAAATAGATTTCAAGAAATGCAACTTTGTCACCAATTTTTTGCTAATCTTAATTTGTTAACCTTCCTGTAAACTGAAGAAAAATCCAGTTCCAACTCAAGATTGGACAGAATAATTGCCTAATGTGACCAGACGTATCTTTCTCAGGATCCTAATTAGATCTGGCACAAACGGGTCGATTGACTTCATTTTTACGTCGGACCGCGTCGGCAGCAACGAACCTAGAATCTAATTAACCGCGAATTCGTTCAAAGTAAACAGTGCCCTCTTTTGTGCACAGCTGATTTACAGACTCGTAAGTCGGCCGATGGTCATTTATCTGCAATGGAATGGAAAGTACAGGATATCGGTCTTATCTTTTTTTTTTTGCAGAATTTTAGTGCAACAAAGAATGCACTGATTAGTTGATACCCGTCAGCAGATAACAGAAAACACTCTTGTCTGTGAGTTTCGAAATCTGGATTTACCTCAGTCCTTATCTGTACGTTTGTGAATATTCACATGAAACGCAAACGCAAACGCGCACACACACACACACACACACACACACACACACACACACACACACACACACACACACACACACACACACACACACACACACACACCTCGTGGCGCAGTGGTTAGAGTTCTCGCCTGCCACTACGGCAGTCCGGGTTCGAATCCCGCCCAGGGCTGAAATAATTTCAGTATCGCTGCGCTGCGGGTTGTTACTCCAATTCTCGTGGGCGGGGAGTTGGGTGTGTGTGTGCGTGTAAGGTCACAGTATTATCCATAGATCGGTCATACAAGCTTTGAGCTTTCATCTGAGAGGTTAATAATTGTTGATCACGAGTCCAACGCGTGATCCAAGACCATGGTGAATCACACACACACATGAGCTCTGAGCTCTCTTCCGGGAGGGAAATAGCTGTCGATCACGAGTCCAACACACGATCCAAAATACGTGGTGGATCACACATTGCATGCAGGAATACAAGTTTTCGAACATTGTATAGGTAGTAGGATTCCACGACACAAGTTCACAAAACAAAAGCTCACACGATGTGCTGTGTCGTGCTACATTGCTTCTGACCCAGGGCAGTGGATGACCCGGCATTCAGTAGGAAAAAAAAAAAAGAGGGAGGCAGGGTTGGTGGATGGGAGTGGTGGAGTATGTGGGATGAAATGGGTGGGAGTGGACTTGACTTTGGCTACTTCCCTTGTAAGGAGAAAAAAGCCCTTGGTAAATATGTGTATGTAAATTACTTTTTTATATTATACATACAAAACTCAAATTTTCATACTTTATGAAATTACTTCTTATATCATAATTACACCAAAATGTACAAATACACAATCAGAGATTGGAAATATTCACGCAATCTGATACAGTGGTCCACAGCACCAAGGAAGTCTTTCCCAACGGCCAGCTACTAGCTACCTTTATTTGCATGAAAAATACTACTGCGGGTGCAATTATTCTCTCAAAATTGGTGTATATCTTCTACAAGACTTCTTCTAAAAGTAATACATTTAAGTTTGGAATAACTACGGAGGACTTCATTAGTGATGTGGGCCATTTCATCAGATTGGAGTGAATATCTAAACTTTAATTGATGTATGTATGTATATATGTATGATATAAAAAAGGTAATTTGTTGGCGGAAATGCGAAAAACTGTGAGTTTTTTTATGATACAAAAAAGTAATTTAATAAAAAAAATATATAAAAAATGCTGTTTGTCTTGTCTTTTTATTTTCCATTAAGGGTATGAGCTTATGTCTTGTAAGTTGTCGTCATGTGAGCTTATGTCGTGTGAGTTGTTGTCATGTGAGATTTATATCCGTGCACCGGGCAGTAGCTCACCGTGGTTTCATTTATTAAATACCTGTTTCTATTTGCCATTACAGAAACTGAGGACTATCTAGTTTACTCAAGTTTTGAGAACAATTTTGGTAGTAATATGGACACCAACAGAAGGCCAAATGAACACGGTGTCCATCACATTCCGTATCTTCACTAGATGAGTAAAATGCTAAACAACTTGATAAGCCAGATATAGTAATGTCAAGGTTACACAAGGAGGTGAAGCCATATATATATATATATATATATATATATATATATATATATATATATATATATATACATACGTGTGTACATACTCGTATGTACAGTTTGATACAGCTCTGGCCACAACATTCGAACCCTAGGCTGTGAGACATTAAACACGAGCCTAGGACGCCACCAAATACACTACGAGAGGAATTTTCAGAAGAGATATTTGGTCCCCAGACTTAAGCTTCGCGTGGTTGCACCATGTTGTCCATCTCTAATGTCACACGGCCGAGGGTTGGAATCCCGTTCGCAGGCTTGTTTATTCGAGTCGAGTGTTATAACACATTGATAAGATAAACTGAATATCCTACTATGGGAGAAAAGAAAGTTGTTCGAAGATACGTGTATTACGACAATTGTGATCCTCTTCAGCGTGGTTGTACAAAAGGGTGGGTGGTCGGTATTATTTATGAATTACGAAACCCAGAATATTGAACGTCTTAAAAACGAATTCAAACGAACGAATCTCAGAATACCGAAAAGATTATAACTACACAATAATAATTATTTTACATAAAAAAAAATAGTTGGAAATCAAGTGATCTGGCGATATCGGTTCCGTAGTTAACTGAGATGTTCGTGCCTCAGAACGAGTTCAAGGCCAGAATTTACAGAAATTGTAAAATCTATACCTACATACCAGTAGATAAAATGAAAATTAGATATCTACTTAACTACATGAAATATTATTGAAGCTTGCTATATTAGAGGAAAAATAAACCAGTTCTTGCAAAATCTGAAGCACAGGAATATTAAGACCACATTAATTCAGTTTAGATAATTAATCAATCTTTTGTAGCCAACATACTGCCTCATATGGGTCTGAAGTACTGCTTGAATGGACAGAATTGAGAAGTTCATGATAACAAAAAGATTGAACATTTCTATATCTCATATACATATTTAATATCATAGATGAAATTTTGAATTCTCTTTAATTCAATCTATAATTATCTTGTCCATATATTTTTGTTATATTGACGAATTCTGTATACTGGTCGCTGTAGTGATTTTTCGGTATTTCAATATGAACTATGGACTACCTAGAAAAGAGCACTTGTTCTCACGGGATCGGTTTTTGTAGGAGAGAAAAAGAACTCTGTGGGAAAAAGGAAATGATGGTGTGTATAAAAGTGGACTATTGCCACTAAGCGCTTTAAGAGATATTTATAAGTTTTGTGTTGTGGCCCAGAAGGCAGGGCAGAAGACCTGGAATTCGAGGCCTGCTTCGCTAGTAATGAGGGAATTCTTTCGGCAATCGGGGTAGTGGTAAGGATCCGGACTTGTGTGTGTGTGTGTATATACATACATATATATATATATATATATATATATATATATATATATATATATATATATACTAGGAGGGGATACATAAAGGGGATATGGGGAAGTAGGCATGCTAATGCAGTGGACAAAATGCAGAGATGACCCGTCGTCCAGGAGGTGCCAAGATATGAGGGTGGGAAAAGGGTAGAGGGGAGTGGAGTATGTAGGGGATGGAATGGGTGGGAGTGGTTTCTATGCCTTTGTTTTTTTGCTACCTCCCGTATAAGGGTGAAAAAGCCGTTGGTGTGTATATATATATATATATATATATATATATATATATATATATATATATATTGTGTGTGTGTGTGTGTGTATCATGCAATATCAGAGAAGAGATACTTTCGTGTATTTATAACTTCAGATAAAGTAAGACAGATACAATTATGGTTAATTACATAAAAAGGAAGTAACGCGGATATGTGGGAAACAACAGAGGGGGCGGGAGGGAGGAATGTGCAAATGAAGTGCATGACCTTACCTCCCTCGCTCTGACCTGACTACATGTTGTTCAATCTGGCGAATACTTTTTGATCACCAGCTCTATCAACAATTGATCACATTTGAAATCCATGACTCAAGTTTACATTTCTGTCACATGTGCCTGAGATTAAACATTATTTGATCATGTTTCTCTCAGGTAAACTCTTTGACTTTGCTACAATTGTTGCCCTTGACCAGTTTGCACCGTTTTCTTGCGCAGGTCTTACATTATATTTATGTTGGGAAATCCTTGTTTCCAAGTTTTCCCAGTTTATCTAATATTGGATTTGTTACAGTCTTTGTAAGGAATTTTATATACTACCCTGTTGTTGTTAGGCGGGCTGTTCTTGATGAAGATGTAAATACACGAAAGTAGTTATTGTCTACAAGTTTCTCCTCAGTGGTGAAGTTGCATAATTAATTTGTTTCACGGTGATGTAAAAGCACTGCATATATATATATATATATATATATATATATATATATATATATATATATATATATATATATATATATATATATTTAGAGTCTCTGTGGTGGAGTGGGTAAAGGCTCTGTGGAGGTAAATTTGCAAGTGGCCGAAAGCAGTGAGTTCGAATCCTACATGCGACTGTCATAAAAATTATAATACACACACACACACACACACACACACACATATATATATATATATATATATATATATATATATATATATATATATATATATATATTGCGATCAACCCGTTTTGAGCCCTGTGCATTCTTGAAAGGACCCGTCAACGTAGCAATGGAATCCATAGCCACATTCAACTACCCTTGACGAAAAGTATACTAATCATAGCTAGAGAGACCTTTTAAGGAGCTTCACATGGGCATTGCCCTCCATTGTGACTTGAACGTGCTCAACCCGCATATTAGGGGTATCATGCCATGATGGTATGGTCGGGTTGGCCTGAGTGGTGGCTTGCTAGTTGGTGAATAGACAGTGGGAGTTATCTTGCACGGTCACATCCCAACCAGAGTGAGTGTTTGGTGGCTGTGCACATGCAGACTTGTGTAGCGCCATGTGCAGACGTTCCTGAAATTCAGTTTCTTGCTTACGAGCGTCAGGTACCTTGACTACAAATGTGGCTTTAATATACAGCATCCGACCTAGTTATGGACCAAAAGGTCTCCCGGTTGTATGTTCTTCCTTTGTAAACCTTTGTAGAACTGGTTGCATTGGCGGAGGAAAGTAAACTGGCTCGTGATCGTATGTTTACTCATTCTTGCAGTGTTTGAAACACACAGAATTATTTCTCTTGGTCTTCTGCACGGTATCTCGCGGTCTGAGGTTTTTTTCTCTTTGATGCTCAAGATGCGGTGCATGATAGTCAACAACGAATTGGACGGAGGCCAAGTGGAACATTCTGGCGAGCCTTACCTGCCCTATACGTCTCCTGTAATCATTCGTAGCTTTTCCCTTAACATCTTGTGAGAGTCAAAGGCGAGGTATCGTTGCCAAACGTAGGTCACGACGACTGGTTCGTGTTTAGTTCGAATGGTGACACAAAGGGATGGTGTAGTTCCAGAATTAATAACCCATATTTTCGTTGCAGAAATCACTTGTTTACAGTTCTTCTTCTTCTTCTTCTTCTTCTTCTTCTTCTTCTTCTTCGTCTTCTTCTTCGTCTTCTTCTTCGTCTTCTTCTTCTTCTTCTTCTTCTTCTTCTTCTTCAAGATGGTCTCTTCGATTTCATTCTAGCGGACGGTAAAAATTAAATTGGTTGAGTGAGGGCAATGGCCCTCTGTTGGGTCTGTCCTTCCTTATATTTCTTGACATCCCTCTACAATCGCAGTCCTCTCATTGAGGTTTCCTTCAGCTGAATGAAATCGCCGGGCGACTACCAGAATACACGCTAAGTTCCCTCAGTAAGAGTGAAGAA
>NC_134782.1:277500-280000 GCF_046742065.1 Oratosquilla oratoria
AGAAAATGCATTGGTCATGGCAAGCAGTTGACCCACTCGAAGCAAACCTAGAGTTATGTGTTGCTATTGATAAATCACCTCAATAACTCTCAGTTCCATGTACAGATCTTGTTCATTTTTCAAAGTGTTTTTATAGGGAAAAAATGAAAGTCTGTTTTTTGTTCTCTGTTCTGTCTAATGCTATGAAGGTTTCAGGTCTGAAGTTTCATTTTGACCTCGAATCGCGTATCGAAGCTTAGGAAAATGAAATATGTCATTAAGAATTAATATTTGGCCTCGTGATGTACATTCAACATGCATCTCATCTCACATTAACCTTGTGCTTACTTAATGTAAGTACATTTACAAACCCTGTATATGCACTAAACTAACAACATATCATTTACACTTTATCACGGTCACCCAGGAAATCCAAAATGTCTTGTCTTCTCTTCTCTCGTCTCGTTGATTCCTTGTGGAAAGAACATCTAGCGACGTTTGGCACCTCTGCGGTTAGTTCTTTGAGTCGTGCTCACACCATCGAGGTTCTTCTCTTCCTCCTCGTGTTCCCCACTCGACACTCAGACGTTGGGGCGAGGGAGGGGCGGTTGAGAGTGCCCTGGGCTGACGCAGAGTTTCTCTCCCTTGTTTATGCGTTTCATAGCACCTTTGATACAAAAAACCCGTCGTTAGGACAAGTTGTAAACAGTGTTTAACCGAAATGGAACTGTCCAAAGGCTTGGACTTCGCGCATTGCTGCTGCCTTGTGTCGTGGGGGCGGGTGTATCATCAGCTGGACTAGAAATGTCGGCAAGATTATGGTTCGCGGGAAAACTCCTCCACGAGCCCAAATTCCTTACATCGGTGTTAGCTAATTTAATTTTCGAGTTTTGCCCTTGCATAATTTTTTTTAGTCGTATTAGCACGTAATTGATCCACTTGGCACGGTATTGTTCTTTGTTGTTGCTCCAGTACTGACTGATTCCACATTTGATCCCGAGCCCTTGCCCAGGGAGGTTCCCGCAATTTCTTGTTGACCCCCAGTTGTGCCACCCCACCCCTACCCCCCACCCCCAACGCCGTCCCGTGGGACGGGAACCTACGTTCACCCACGTATCAAACCCTTCCAATGTCCCTCACATTGGTATTTATTTATTTTATTTATTTATTTCTGAAAATTCTATAAGAAAACTGAGATTAGCTTGTGAGATACCAATACATGATACACCGTGTCCTGTGGGCCGAATGAGTGTATACTCATATCAGATCTATGCATATGTACAAATCATTATTGTAGTAATGCAGTATAGATAATTGTAAAATCACTTTTACTACAAGAAAGTTACTTAATGTAAAATGTACTAAATGCTTGCCGACAAAATATATATTGTTAGTATGGTATACTGTAGGTCAGATTTGAGTGTCCATAGAATTAAGTATTCTCTCTCTCTCTCTCTCTCTCTCTCTCTCTCTCTCTCTCTCTCTCACACACACACACACACACACACACACACACACACACACACACACACACACACACACACACACATATATATATGTATATATATATATATATACATATATATATATATATATATATATATATATATATATATATATGATTCTGTATAACGTCTCGAACTCCACTTGTCAGGGAAATCTAGGACGGTGCCTCCTTCTGGAGTATTTTCCTGAAGGAGGGAATTGTAGTCGGCCCTTAGCATGAAGTCGTTTGCTGCCCTGCAGGATTCGAACCGTCTCCATTCATCTCTGCAATAAGTAGCGACGCCCTAATGTGTGTGTGTGTGTGTGTGTGTGTGTGTGTGTGTGTGTGTGTGTGAACTCATTTTATTCCGAAATCTCCGAGTTGGCCCAGTTCATATCTTCCGTACCAGGTAGTAGTTTTCCTTGTATTTAGTCTGCCTCTATTCTGTTATATTCATTTCCATGAAACTCCCGTGGAAGTGGAAGGGTTAAGCAACATGAGCAATTACTTTGGATTGCACATTATTCAGGAGTTCAAGAAAATTGGATAGAAAATGAACAATGACAATCTGACATAAAGGCTCATGAGGCAGGACCGGACTGACCTATACGCAACCTGAGAAACTGTATAGGGGCCCTAGCCGCCAGGGGCTCCATTAAGCCTCGTCAAATGGATTCTCACTGTTACAGGAGAGCTCTGAACACTAGACCCTGGGCCCGCATGGACTTGCTCAAGTTCTTTTGGAAATTTAAAAAAGTTTGAGTTGTTGGGAGGGTGTGGCTTCTCTTTACATAATCTCTGTTCACCCTGTGTTGGCACTTCCCCAGCTGAGTGCTTCGCTCACCAATCATATTACTCTGCACATATTTCGTTTGGATCGAGCATTCCACGGTATTGATTGGAATGGCACCAAGATGTCTTGGGATGATAGCAACTAGAGAAGACTTTTATTCCGAGAGGCGTGGACTAGGATTGACCACAAAAATAGGTTTATGGATTTGAACAATTTAAAGGTTATACATCTATTAGGTTAAT
>NC_134782.1:285000-375000 GCF_046742065.1 Oratosquilla oratoria
GCACACAAACACACACACACACACACACACACACACACACACACACACACACACACACACACACACACACACACACACACACCACAATTTCTTTGTAGGCCCTTTGACGTCAGTATCACCTCATGTGTTGACGTTGGCTGACGCCAGGCGATTTTATTCAGCGGGATTCAACGACGGGGATTTATCTTCATCTAAGAAGTATAGAACGATCGTCATCTAGTTTCTAACTACTTTCAATTGCCTCATTCATCCTTGGAAAACAATAAAAATAGATAAAATGTGTAAGTGTGAATAGACGAATAGATAATTACATAGGGAGAGGAATGGACAGATATTTTGTACGTGGATGTAGTAAGGAGTGCACCATATTATTTTACTGTAACGCTTTTCTTATTAACGTCAATTCTTAATAAACAAATAAACAAATAAAGAAATAAACAGATAGAAAATAGATAAACAAATGCTGAATATTTTTAACTTTGATTTCTCATTGACCAATTCTTTGGTGCCTTACTGTCCCCAAGGATGAAAAAAAAAAAAATTGTGCTTCGTTGTTGTCACAGACACATACTATCCCCCCTCCCCCTCCCCCCCTTCCCCCTCCGGTTGGCAAGAGGGCGACGTAGAACGACACCTGCACCAGCGGCGTAAACATGTCGTCCAACTTGGCCAACATTATAGTTTGTTCGCTTTGAATTGGCGGCGATGTATTAGAAGGCGAAGCTTTCTTCAACCAAGAGAATCTTGGAAGGGAAAACGAGGAAATGAAGAAGAAGAAGAAGTAATGCTGAAAAAGTTTGGAGTACCAAAGATATATTTTTTTCGAAATATATATATATATATATATATATATATATATATATATATATATTATATATATATATATATATATTTATGAATGTAATTGTCGGCAGCACCTCGCCTGTTCACTTCTGAGTAGTACAATACCTGACGTCTTTTGCAACAATAAAACAAACTTATTTCATTACGCGGAACAATTTGCGTTATGATGTCGTAATGGATGTAGTTACGAGGTCTTACATTGACGACAGAGATATACGACAAGCGTCTCGCAGTCGTCTTAAAGACGCGAGTGGCTGTAGTACTCACAAGTGAACGTACTTCTTCCTTGGCCAAAACAGTTGAGTTTCGCACACCTCACAATTGCTGCCTCGAACCTTCGCTGCTGCTGCAGCTGCTGGTGTCCCAACAGCTGTCTCTTCTCTGCATTTCCACCCTTGTCATACATCTGTCATGTACACGTATACTGCCGTACTTAATACACATGCATATCAGAACATCTATTTTTTTATTAATTTATATTTATTATTATTACTATTATTATTATTGTCATAATTGTTATAATTTTTATAATTATTAGCATCATTATTATAATTATTATCATGACTCTTTTTGTCCACTTATGTTTTTAAATCTAACAAGAAACCTGATCTGTAACCTAACCCGTGCGCACGCGCGCGCACACACACACACACACACACACACACACACACACACACACACACACATACATAGATCGGCCATATACCGGTATGAGCTCTGAGCTCTCTTCCAGGAGGGTAAAAATTGTCGATCACGATTCCAACACGTGATCCAAGACCATGGTGATTCAAACATACACACACGGAGACAATGGTGATAGTTTTCAAAATCTGTACCTTTTTATGTGTGTGTGTGTGTGTGTGTGTGTGTGTGTGTGTGTGTACTGACCCCGTGGTGTTCATCAGGTTCGACTTTAAAGAATAGGGAGAGCGCCGTAAAGTTTCCTTTGTTTCTTCTAATTGTTTTCCCAAATTCAACTTCGGTAGTATTGGTTTGATTTGAACCCTGTGACATCTGTACAATGTCCTCTTTTCATTTTATTTAATTTGTTTTTTAATTAGTTCACTTTATTCTTATTCTTATTTTATTCTATATATTTTTATTTAATTTTAGTCTTATTTATTTATTTATAATTATCCTTTTAGCTGCCGTTAGGTTAATTTCTTAATTTCCGGGTCATCCACCCCCTCTCGGGTGTGTGTGTGTGTGTGTGTGTGTGTGTGTGTGTGTGTGTGTGTGTTTGTGTGTTTACCTAATTGTAGTATACTGGATTGGAGCTATACTCTGGGATCCCATCTTATATCTTTACTTATCAAACTTTGCTTAAATTCGTTTGCGTTAGTGGCCTGGATTATTTACTATTCTTATCCATTCTACAAATTTATCCATTTTTGTGGGAAACTGTGCTTCTTAATATTTCTTACGCAATATGCTAATATTAATATTCCTCTTCTTCCATCCCATACTAACATTCTCTCTCTCTCTCTCTCTTTCTCATTCACCATGGTCTTTGGATCACGTGTTGGACTCGTGATCGACAGGTATTTCCCTTCCGAAAGAGAGCTCAGAACTCATATATGACCGGTCTATGGGTAATGCTGTGATATTACACGCACACACAACTCCCCGCCCACGAGATTTGGAGTAACGACTGGCAGCGCAGCGATATTGAAATTATTTCAGCCCCGGGCGGGATTCGAACCCGGACCTCCGTAGTGGCCTGTGTGTGAAATGACTCAGCAGGAGCCAGATGAAATGTGCGAATCGTCAGTGAGATTCATTCGAAAGCTGTTTAACACATCTGCACAGCAACTGGGGCCTTCCCTCGGCTGAATAAAATCACTGGACGGCAGCCAGACGAAAATCTTTTAAGTTGTGAGTAACTATGAAAGAGTTGGAATTTATGAAGTTTGTAAATAGATCGTGACGAGTGTTCATGAATGTGGGAGAATCCAAAGGAATTGTTTATGTAAGTGAAGCGACATGACGTAGTAAAGCGACATGACGTAGTGAAGCGATATGACGTAGGACGCTGGCCAAGCCAGGAGACGGAGGAGAGGAAGACTCGAAGATTTCTCTCTCAAAAAAAAGCTGGAGATAAGGTGGCCGGAAAGCACCACCTCCACCACCATCACCATCACTACCACCACCATCACCACTATCATCACCACCACCATCACCACCACCACCGATAACAACAACAATATAAATCCCATCGCCAGCGTGACTTTTACAATATACTTTCTCCCTATTAACAACAAGATTGACAGTACCATCATTTACAACATCGGTTGCATACCTCTTGCTCTGTAATTTTCTCTTTTTTCGAGTTTGCATTTCATTATATATATATATATATATATATATATATGTGTGTGTGTGTGTGTGTATATATATATATGTGTGTGTGTATATATATATATATGTGTGTGTGTATATATATATATATATGTGTGTATATATATATATATATATATATATGTTTATCTATATATATATATATATATGTGTACGTGTATATATGTATATATATATATATATATATATATATATATATATATATATATATATAATACGCATAATGATGCAAGGATGGCCACTTGGAGACCAAAGTAAGAATGACCTTGAAATGTAAACGTGCGCGCGCGCGTGTGTGTGTGTGTGTGTCATTGTGTAAGGTCACAGCATTACCTATAGATCGGACAATATATAAACACTGAGTTCTCATCCCGAAGGGTAATACCTGTCGATCACGGGACCAGCACGTAGCTCAAACCCAAGGTGAAACCTGAACACATAAACATTCAGTAGCAAAGCTCAGCTGTGCTGTTGGTCCGCTTTGGTTAATTGGTTGTGGCATGTAAATAAGAAATCACTTAAGTATGCATCAGTTCATTTGTAACCTTGCCAGAATCCACCATTTTTATTTTATTATTTTTTTCCCTTAGGCTGGAAAAGGCGCCCCCGTTTTGGCAAGCGTTCACAAAAGTGATTTACCAGACGCGAAACCGTTCCCGCACATCTCTGTTTACGAGTTGGTAATTCTAAACTATGCAGGGCATCTGAGCTTGATCGCCTTCAAGAACAGCCGACAAGGTGGTAAAGGAGAAATTTGAAGACGAATGGTAGAAACTTGAAAGTGGTCAACATGCTTTACACGAATGAAACCGAGTCTCAAGTCATAAAATGAGGCTGCGGGCCTCTGGGCCGTAGGGGTGTCACACTAAAGTACCTAGTGTATAACACTTCGGTATTCACTATCCTAAATGGGGAACAGCCTGGTCTTCTTGGTCATGGGTATTTTAATTAATTATGGTTATTTGTTATTATTAGACGACCCGAGCAAAGTTGCGGGGAGGAGGGATGGACCTTCATCCACGTGGTGCTAAGAAGGGTGTGGGGTGGGGGGCGTTGTCTGGAGGGGTGGGGGATGGGTGATAGGGTGGGTGTTTGTTTTAAATCATCCCCCAACACACACACACACACACACACACACACACACACACACACACACACACACACACACACACACTAATGTCAGAGGAAAGACCCTTTGGTACATGTATGTCTTGGAGGTCTCCTGGTCACCGAACTCGCGAAGTGGACTCGAACTGCCGATATTGTCGTCCCTGCCACGTAAAACCCCAGAAGCTCGTTGATAACGACAATCGTGTCAGATTTCCCGCAGCGAAGCACTGAACACAAAAAATCTCATTGTTGGGCGAATTCGTGTATATTCTGCGGTTTCGTGTTTACCCAATTGTAATAACGTACAGGGATAGAGCCAGGCTCGCAAGGTATACCGTCTCTATTTCCATCGATCAGACTTATTATTAAGTTTATTCATATTCTTTATTGATCATTTCTTCCTTTAGGTTGTGTTTCTTGATATCATCCTTGTCTTTTTTCATGACCCGATGTCGCTCTGTCGACCAAGCAAAGCAATCTTCTACGCCAATTTTTATTTCAGTACAACAGTCATACCGCCTCTCTCTCCTCTTCTGATGAGAGAAGTTCCAGTTTTATATATCTGTACTTGTACAATCCGTCTGCTAGGCTTGGGGGATCATTTTAATTACTGTTGTCTGTATTCTGTAGCTCACATTTTACTATTTGGGGACCACGTATCTGCTACGTTTTCTAATCTCTCTCTCTCTCTCGTTCTCTTTCTCTCTCTTCCTCTCTCCCTCCCACTCTTGTTTCTCCGAGCCTCTCAAGAAGCCCTTTGGCGCGACTAGTCATTGTGAATATATATGTGTGCATGTAATAGCATATACCGATATATATATATATATATATATATATATATATATATATATATATATATATATATATATATATATATATATATATCTTGGAACAAATCAAGCGTAACTGTAGTCTTTGAAATAATCAAACCCTACCGTGCATATGTATACTTATACCTGTGTACAGGAACGATTTTTTCCATGCATTTATTTTATATAAACATTACAATAATGGAGGTGTCATTCGAAACGTTTATGCGAACCAAGTTCGGGCCGTCCCGGAGATAGAGAGGCACTTGCGATAGCGTCGCTTCTGTGAGTGAGTGGCACCGGGGGCCGGCCTTCCCATCGCGGCTCCTTTGGACCGACATCGCCTTCCTGTCCAGCGGTGCACACGAGAAAGGATTTCTTTCTCACGTGCGAGTGACCGTGGCGTCACGCTGTGAAAACAAGTATTTAGTAATTCTACGAAAATGACCAGTGTTTCTGTCCATGGGATGATAAAGGGAGTCGGATAGGGAGTAAAGGAAGCATTTTGTTGGGTAACGGAATGGAGTAGTATATATAGATATACATATATATATATATATATATATATATAGTATATATATGTATATGTATATATATATATATATATATATATATATATATAGATATATATTTCTAATTAATCTCCAGTAATATATTGACTGCATAATTTTAGGAATGCAATATCCCATACGAAAGACCACGGGCATAAATCAAACTTAACCTTTAAAAGACCAATTAATCACGAGATCAAAATAGTATACTTAATTTTCAAAACGTTTATGATAGAGGATACTGTTGTCTTCTTTAGCTATTCTTGCTGTCATCAGGCGATTTCATTCAGTTGAGCGAAATCCTGTCACGAAAGTGAGACTTTTGGAGGACGGTGGCCACCACACGGAGTTCCACTCGTAGTGACTCTGCCTCATCGCTTCCGAAGCGCGGATGCCCCCTGGGGATGAATAAAATCGCCTGGCGGCAGACAAAATAAAAGTAAAAAGTGACACCTGGTACGGAGAGGGTTACCCTAGGGGGCGGGGGGACTTTGGTAACACCCCTACGGACCAGAGCCACGCATAGAACAAACAGGGTGAGAATGGACACTTACGAGCTCCATCGTTACAAGCCTACCCATAGGAACGCATACGCACTGAGCCTGTAATTAAACATAGGAGAAAGAAAAACATGACTCTGTTCCCAATATACATGTGCACATGATCGTACTCACTCACACACACACACACACACACACACACACACACACACACACACACACACACACACACATACACACACGAAACTTTGAAGAGGCGGCGTAAACCCAGATAATCGAGTTGAAGTAAATTAGATCTAATTTGAGCTGAGCCGAGAAAAAGAAGAGGAGGAGGAGGATTCTGTCTCGCCCAAATTGATTTTGACAAATTCTAAGTGATTCTGTCGTAGATACCTTCACTCACTCCCTCACTCCACTCCTCCCTCACTCTCTCCCTCACTCCACTCCTCCCTCACTCTCTCCCTCTCTCACTCCCTCTCTCCCTCCCTCACCCCCCTCCGTCACTCCCTCTCTTCCACACTCCCTCACTCACCCTCACTCACTATCTCCTCTCCCACTCCCTCTTTCCCTCCATCTCACCTTCCCTCTCTCATTCCCTCCCTCCCTCCCTCATTAATTCCCCCTCTCATACTCTCCCTCCCTCACTCCCCTCTCTCTCGCCCCTCTCTCTTTTTCTTCTCCGTAGGTGATAATTTATTTCTCTCTTTCTCTCCCTTTCGTTTTCCTCTTTTTCACGATCTAGAACACTGTTTTCTCTTTGTCCTCTTTTTCTCGATCTAGAACACTGTTTTCTCTTTGTCCTCTTTGTTTCTCTTTTCCCGCTCTTTTGGTCCCGATCTCTCTGTCCCGATCTCTCTGTCCCGATCTCTCCCCCTCCTTCGACCTTGGACGGCCGGCCGGCCAGCCTCCTTCCCCGGACGGAAAAAGACGATCCAGGACGGCTCAGGAGGTTGTCATCGTCTCGAAAAGAATATTCTATCAATCTGTTAATCAATCTTATCTAAATAGATAGTTAATCTATGTGTCTATATACCAAGGGTCTCTTCCCCCCTTATAAGGGGAACCTCTTTAATTGTATTTATCCTACAGCTCTATAAATTTAATAAAACTTAGAAATCGCCCTGTTTTGATATAAAAGTTGATATTCTAAAGACCAAAATCCCCAAGAATGAATAAAACGTCTTCGGGTCAGCTTGAACCGACTTGATATTCACTGGGATTGAAGTGTGTGTGTGTGTGTGTGTAAACTGTATATATATATATATATATATATATATATATATATATATATATATATATATATATATATATATATAATTGGAAGATATAACCATAATACTATTAGCGTATGCTGACGACTTAGACATCATGATGGAAAATCAAGCAGAAATGGAAAACCTGGCGGCGCTCTTTAAAGAAGCTGCAGAAAGTGTTGGACTGAAGATCAATGAGAGCAAGACAAAGGTAATGAAAATAGCAAGAAATTCTAATTTGTGGGTATGGACATAGAGAGTGTTAAAGATTTTAAATACTTAGGAGTAAAGGTGACCAGTGACGGAAGAATGAAACAGGAAGTGGAAGCCAGAATCGGAGCAGGAAGTCGATGTTACTACAGCCTAAAAGAATTGTTTAAAAAAAGGTCAATATCAAGAACAGCGAAATTGAGACTGTACAACTCAATAGTGAGACCAGTCACATTATACGGCTGCGAAACATGGGCCTCACAAAAGCTGTGGAGAAGTTTGAAGTTCTTGAAAATAAGATTTTATGGAGAATTTTAGGACCCGTGTATGACAACGAAAGGCAAGAATGGAGAAGTAAGACAAATGGGAAATTCGAGAACAAACATAACAACTCCATATTCAAAATTTAATCAGATTAAAAAGATTGAAATGGGCAGGACATGTTACAAGGATACAATAAGATAGATGACCAAAGAAAGTACTCAATAGTGGTATGCATGGAAGACGACCACTTGGACGACCTAGAAAAGACTGGAGGAGATGCGTTGAAGAAGATGTGCAGATATGCAGAATAGAACCAAGAGAATGGAAGGAGGTGGCACAAGACAGAATGATATGGCGAGACGTTTCAAAAGCGGATATGGATCACCAAGTGGCCCGAAGACCAGTAGAGTAAGAGTAAGTATACACACACACACACACACACACACACACACACACACACACATATATATATATATATATATATATATACATATATTCATTCACATGCACGCACATGCGCACACACGCACACACACACACACACACACACACACACACACACACACACATATATATATATATATATGTGTGTGTGTGTGTGTGTACACGTTTTTTCATGAAACTGCATACACGCCTGCTCACAACAACGCGCGCACAAAAGTGAAACCCTACATAACACGCACACACACATCCGCCCCATCACTCCCCCCCAGCGGCCCGTGGTCGCTGGTGTGCAAGTACAGGTGCGTAATGACGTGTCATTAGAAGCAGTACATCATCGACAGTGAGACAAGGGAAAGAGAGAGAAATTCAAAGGCGACTGTGTGTTGTGGAGAGAGAGAGAGTGGGGGTTCCTAAAGGCGAGTGTGCGCCGGAGAGAGAGAGAGAGAGAGAGAGAGAGAGAGAGAGAGAGAGAGAGAGAGAGAGTGGGGGTTCCTAAAGGCGAGTGTGCGCCGGAGAGAGAGAGGGAGAGAGAGAGAGAGATTCGCAGCTGTCCAAATCTCATTTGTGAAAGCCTCGGTTGACGTTGAATATAACACTGTTGCGCGTATACAAGTATAAGCTGTCACACAAACACTTCTTGAGGCGATAAGAGAGATAAGGCCTACGCACAGGCAACATAAAAAAGAAAATGTTATAGTTTATGAAAAACATACTTTGGCAGTGGGATCTTCTATCTCTCCGCTTTATCTTTGGGGTCTTATACCAACAGCGGGGTAGAATTGTCTGACGATCGTCACAATACTTACGAAGGATATCCGTAACGCTTTATTTCTTCATGTACTCGATTGTACACTTTTTTGTGGGCTGGGTGGGTAGTCACATTTTTTTTATTTAAGAAAGAAACCTTGATATGAAGGGATTTATTATAACAGAGATACAAACAGACAACACAGACATCACGGTTGGTAAGTCATGTTTACAACCATGAAGTTAGTCCTTTTATATATATATATATATATATATATATATATTGTGTGTGTGTTTACACCTTTTTTGGGGCTCCGTTGTCTACAGCAAATCGAAAATTGAAAACAAAAAAATGAAGAATGAATATATGGGTAAAAATAAAAAGAAAAGTCTTAACGATGATGACAGGACAATAGTATTCTTGAGACTAGAGGAGTTACAAGACAATGGCTGCAACAAGACAAGAACCGTTACCGCACCTCCTGGGCAAAACAACGATTTCAATTCTTGAACACAAACCACCTGAACGGAGCCGCTACTCAGGAATAATAAGATGTAAAGAAATTATGCCAATTGTTCTCCAAGACGATATCTGGTAACTCCAAGGTGTCTATGTTGAAAGGGAAGAGTTGAGGCAAGACAAAAGCAACAAGAAGGGCTGGGAAAGACAAGAAAAACATTGGCATTGAGCATCATAGATTATGTTAAAGGAAGGGAAAGGTGCAGGGAGAGAGAGGAAGAGAGAGAGAGAGAGAGAGAGAGAAAGAGAAAGGGGGGAGTAGGAGGAAGATAATAATTAATACAGAATAAGAACTTACGGGACAGGAAGCGAAAGAGATTCTGAATACAGAGGAAGAGAGAGGGAGAGAGAGAGGAGGACGAGTGTAGTTATCACAGCGATGTCATGAGAGCAATTCCCAGCTACATAAAAAAAATATACACCCTTTATTTTGGAAGTTCATGTATGTATATATATGTGCGCACGCACACACACACATACACGAATACATATAACAACAACTTCCTTGTAACAAAACCATAATTAAAGTGGCAAGGACATATGCTGAAGAACGAATTTAACTCTAATTTAATGTCAAATAAATTAAACATAACTCGGTTAGCAAGAATAATAATGGTAATGCAATCGGCAGTGTAGAGAAGGCAAATGCGTATGTGAAAAACTATTTTGTGTGTGTGTATGTGTGTGTGTGTCTCGTCCCCGTCTTTTTTCTGCATGAGGGGACGGAGAGGGGGGGGGTCGATGATGAAATGAAGCGGCCTTGCTGTGGATGTGCTGTGTCTTACGACACTGCTTATGACCCAGGGCAGTGGACAAGATGCAGGGATGACCCACCCGTCATCCAGGAGGAGCCAAGATAAGGAGGGAGGGTTGGTGAATGGTAGTGGAGTGGGTGGGGATGAAATAGGTGGGAGTGGAATTTTAGCTACCTCTCTTGTAACGGGAAAAAAGCCCTTGGTGTGTGTTGTATATATATATATATATATATATATATATATATATATATATATATTTATATATATTGTGTGTGTGTGCCTAGTTACCCCTTTCACTTCTATTAATAACGTGATTTTATTCAGGAGAAGGAATTCCTCTCTCCCAATGTGCAGTGACAGGGTTTAACACATTTCTGTTAGGTCCGTTTCACACTAGAAACCGCGGCTGTTCAATTCCCATGTAATTCAATGGAGGCGTTCACACACAACCACGAAGTGTTTCCTTGACTATGCGGTACCGTTCAAACCGCGGCTTTGAAAGAGTTTTCCCGGCTTGGAAGTCCACTTTCGGACCTCGATCAGCTAAATGAAAACAACTTTCCACAACGTTTCGAAGGCGTCCTTTGTCGTCACGGGGTGAATGACGTCATACTAACGTCGTATGTAGAACTTAACTAACTTTTTCCCTGGTTAAAACATTATTAGTAGAGTTTATAGGTAAACCAATAAATAGTTTCAACTTTTGTAGAATACCAGGTCTGTCGTTTTATTTTATAGTACGGCCCTTTATATTCTGATCAGACATGCGATTTTACTCTCTCTCTCTCTCTCTCTCTCTCTCTCTCTCTCTCTCTCACTATCTATCTCTCTTTCTAGCTTTTCGTAGATAATTTCTGTTCAACATTTCCTGGACAGATTGTATTGGTTTGGTAAGATTTATTGCACATATTCAGCTAAGTAACTGTAGTTGTTAGGATAATATTAATATAGAAACTTGTAGTGAATATTTGTAAAAAAAAAAAAAAACAGTTATTAATATTTATTTATTTTAGAATGTAATGGTAGACTTCTGCCATTATATGATGTAATTGTTCCAAAGTGCTTGGCTTATTAATTGCATATAACGTCTTGTCGAAATGACTAATTAAAGCCACATGGACATTGAAATACCTCATTGTCTTTCAAAAGCATCAACAACAAAATATGATTGTCACAGAATGCTTGATTAGCAAAAATGTGAAAGTATATTCTATTAATTTTAACGCGTCTCCGATTGTTGTCATTGCTTAACTAACTCCAGGTATTGCCACCAGATGGCATGATGGCAGCGTCCGCGGTTTGCTTTGAGTTATGTTCAACACCGTGTGACCAGCAGGGGCTTGTATCGGCAGTCATCAGCGTTACATACACAAGTGTGACTGTAGCCTCAGTTCACGGCGTCCATTTTGTTCGTAAGACCAGCAGAAGTAGCGAAGACCAACTTAGATCCTTCGCAAATGTAAATTTGTTATACAGAGAGGACAACTGAAGGAGTCCTTATTGATGGGATTGTTCCGTAGGAGGGCAGGGCATGCATGAGAAAGGGAGAATCGGACAAGGAACCGCGTGAGTCTCGATACAACGCAACCGCGTTTTTTCTTTCTTTTCTTTCTTCTTCGTGGTTTGTGGGGCTGGTACTCACCTGGACACCTAGCAGGTGGCCTGGAACAGTTCATACATGAACACAGGAGATACTGTCCACCGTATGATGCCACTGTAGTGACGATACCCGGAGGAGACTGAGGTCACTTCAGGTCCGAGGTGAGCATCAGTTGGGGGGAGATTACTCAAATTGGATATAGAACTCAGTTGGAACTGGCGTGTATCAGAACGTTGAGTGCCTCCTCCCACCCCTCCCCACCCCTCCTCATCAACAACTGCAGCAGCAAACGAGACTACAGAGTTGCTTCAGCTGCTGGAGCTAAACAGAAGTGTTTCCGAGAAGCTGGGACATAACACCCACCGTCGCACCTGGAGGAAGTCAATTTCTGTGAACACGGCACTCTCCCATCCCTTGAAAAACACATACCTCGCACTAACTGCTACCGTGTCAACTTCATGTGGACCACATGTTATGCATAATCTTCACACACGTCACATATATAAAGGGAAAATTCTCACTAACGTAACGCGTATGAAGACAGTTCTCGCAAACGTCATGCTTATGACGAGACGATCCTCACAGACGTCACAGCTTATGGGGGCAATTCTCATCAACGTGTCCCGTGACGTGACACTTCTCACAAACCTCAGAATGGGGAGGGGAGTTTAAAAAAAAAACGGCTGTAGTGAGAAAACCCTCAAATAAGTCATGTGCAGTTTCGGGAATTTACAAGATCACGTTCGAAAACAACCCACCACGTTCTCCTAAACACCAGGAGAGAAGAGGGGGGTGGGGTAAGGGAAGTCAGTGTCATGATATGGAAATCAACTGGAGCAGTACATTGAAAGTTTGAGTCAAATTAAATGTTCGGTATTGCCTTGAATTTTGCATATTTTATTTCGTACTTTAGCAGTATTTACTCATTTATTAATTTATCTATTTATGTATTTATTTATGTTTAAGCCTTGTTTATGATTTGTTCCATATATAGAAAATGTTGAGAGCGGCATGTGACATTCCGCCCCCCGTGTCACACATCCCGTTTTCTATGCACGTGAGGACCCCAAGGCGTCACCCAGCAACTCCAGCAGAAGGCGAAGATCCTAGATGACCTGTATCAGTGGCGCCCTCAAAACTCCATCACGACGCCCGCGAGGTCATACCAGAGAGATTTCTATTTTTTCATTATTCTTATTTTTTCATATTTTATTCATTCACTTTATGACCGACCCCCCACCCCCCACTCTCTGCATGAAGGGACGGAAAGGAGGGGTCGCTGATTAAGTGAAATGGCCTTTGTCTGGATGTACTGTGTCTTACTGCAATGCATCTGACCCAGGGCAGTGGACGGAATGCAGGGATGGGCCGTCATCCACGAAGAGCTAAGATGAGAGGAAGGAAAGGGTGGATGGGAGTGGATACATGCATTTAGACTAAGCTACATTTCTTGTAAGGAGGAAAAGCCCTTGATATATAGATAGATAAGTTTACTATATGTATATATATATATATATATATATATATATATATGTATGTATATATATATGTGTGTGTGTGTGTGTTTTATCGTTATTTATTATTTTATTATATCATTCTGAGAAATTCATATTTACATTTATCTACTTATTTATTTATTCATTTTGATTGGGGCCCACCTTTGCATTTACAACAAGGGATGTGTCCCGCAGCTTACAAAAGTTTGGGGACCACTGTCCAAGATGGACAGGGTATGTTCTTGCCTCCCCAAAGGCCAGCGTTCGCCAAAGACGAGAAAAGAATTACCAACAAACGTGTTGAGCGTGCCTCTCAGGATTCCCATTCTTGGGACCCCCCGCCGTCCTCGGCTGGATTCACAGCACATTGGCTCAGGTCACTTGAATACAAATGCAGCTTTCTTCTTTTCACCCGGCCGGTGCTAGGGAGCAGGATAGTATAAAAGATGTATTCACGGTAGATGTTGTTTGTGTTTAAGCAACAGCTGCATAAGCAGGTCGTGGCTGCTCCCCCCGTCGACTTGAATAAATAAGCATGTGTTTGACATGAGTAAGAAAAGATATGTAGATTATGAAATTATGTTAAAAGAGTTGCGTGTATAGATAATGCTCATTTACTCAGTATACGCAACGATAGCGTAAAGTGCACAGTGGATTTAAGGAAGTGCCAATTTAGAGGGCTTGCGTTCAGTAGAAGCATTCTCTAACGCTGAAAAGTGAAAATAAAAGAATTACAACGAAAGAAACTAAAAATTCTGGTGTTGTCTAAACATGTAATGATAATGAAATGTCCGGGGAGGCAAGCATGCAAGGAGAAGCACACAGACATCTGTGAGAGTAAACATGCACAACGTGAAAGTGTGATGGTCATGTTTTGGTTACCTGCACACTTACAGCTTGACCTGAGTATCCAACAAGTAAACAACCTTGACACAAGTTCGCCAAATCTTTCAGTAACTTCGCCAAATAAAAGGGTTAGCCAAATAATTCAGAAAACGTGTGTGTGTGTGGATATATATATATATATATATATATATATATATATATATATATATATATATATATATATATATATATATATATATATATATATATATTTGTAATCCTTTGTAATATATATATATATATATATATATATATATATATATTTATTTCAACTGAATATAATTGTCTGCTGAAATATACCACAGCAGAAAAGGCATAACGATGAACTGTTAAATTAATAGCTAGTATAATTTGTAAAAAAAAAAATATATATATATATATTAATCTACCTATTCATATACCAAAAGGCCTCTTTCCCCTTATAAGGGGAGTAGCCAGCCAAGGGATACACCACTCCCACCCATTCCACTCCCTCCCATTCCATTCCCATCTGTCACCCATCTGTTGTCCTTTTTTTTATTTTAGCTCCCCGTGGATGATGGGTCATCCCTGCCTCCCGCCACTACCTGGGTCAGGAGCAATGCAACAAGATAAAGTAAATGAACAATAATATATATAAGGAGGTATAGTGTGACTTTCGCTTGTGTGGCAAGTGTATTCCACGTAATACTGTCCAACGATTAGCGCGACTTTGTTATTGTATATAATAAAGACTTGAACTTTATACCAGGGAAACAGGCACGAACTGTATTGTGGCACAGTACTACTGTAAACATTCAGCCAAACTTTCTGAGTGAAAGCAACAAATTGTTCAGGTTGAACATAAAGAGAAGTGTCTTTCATTCTGAATTACCAGTGTTTTCAAACAATCCGCTGAATAAGGTTATCATACAGTTTGATCACTAGTGATTTTATTTATTGACTAGTGATTTGTGTATATATTCGTTTATCAATTAACCTAATTTATTTATTTTATCTTTTCATTATAATTTGTGTTTTTTTTATAGTTTAATCTTTATTTTTTACTTATTGAATTATTCTTCCATTATTTATGTTTAGCAGAAGAAAGCGTAACTGTTTCGACACACCACACGGAGTGACACCAGCCAGGCCACAACATGAGACTCTCGACAGAACAAAGGGAAGAGTCAGAACGTTAAGCGTGCCAGAAACGTATCAATAAAACAAATTGTCTCTGGTCGTGTCTGCCCGGCAACAAGACACCGGCAGAGGCAGGCAGGCAGGCAGGCAGGCAGGCAGGGAGGGAGGGAGGGAGGGAGGGGCCCGCCAGGCAGCGGCCAAGGAGGGAGGGAGGGGAATATGCGGGCTTGGGGCGGCTTCACCCATGTAGAGTACCAGTAAATTCCCTCCCGCACTTAAGAAGGTCATGTGTCAAGACTTCTTGCCTTGTCTGTGTGTCTGTCTGTCTGTCTGTCTGCTTACTTGTCTGTCTGCAATTGTCTTTTTCCATCCCGTCTTGCCTGATTTTCTATGTCCATGCCTACTTCTATGACTTTCTGTCACCATTCCTGCTTGTATGCCTGTCTGTCTTTCTGCCTGTTTGCCTGTCTACTAGCCTGCTCGTACGCCTACCCACTCGCCCGTCGACCAGCCTGCCTTTCAATCTGCCAACAAGCCTACTTGCTTGCCTGTCTGCCTACTACCATATTCATGTTTTCATCACTACCTGTTGTTGTGGATAAAATAGATAAAATCAAATAGAATAGTAAATAAATAAATTGATAAGTAGATGAATGAACAAATAGATAAATGAAAAAATAAAAACCAAAAGGCAGAATCTGATATGAAATCCACTGTTGGTAAAATTATGTAGTCCCGAGAGGAAATTAAATATTCGAAGATAACGACAATCACAAGACAAACTAAAAAAAGGCCAGTTGCAAGCAAGAACAAAAGAAACTCAAAAAGACCAAATTCTCAATCGAGAACAAAACCAAACAAAAAAAACAAATTCTCAATCGAGAACAAGATAAACTCAATAAAACCAGAACCAGTCCCATAGAGAACGAGACACCACAAACCTAAAGATAAATAAATAAATTAAATGATGAATAAATAAACGAATGAATAGATTGATAAATGGATGAGTAAACCAAGTACAGCAAGAGACCAGGTCAAGAACTATTGACGAAAAAAAAAGTAGACTCGGAAAAAAATATAAATGAATAAAAATATTCCAGGAAAAGGAGGATAAGGCCTAGTCTTTATGTATAAAAAGGGGTACATTTCATTATCTGTTCCAAGTATGAGACCACGATTTGCAAGAATCGGATATTAAATTTGGACATGACTCCATTTCGGTTCTGCTCAGGACTCGAAACCCCCAAGTCCATGTTCGAATCAGGGGAACTCTTTCAGAGTCCTCTTTCGGATAATTCTCATCTACAATAAAGTCTACTGTCACTTTTCCCTTACAGGGACATAATGCACAAAATCCCACTTATCTAAAGTCACTCGTGCATCTATCAATCCATCCATCTATCCATACATCATCCATCCATTCATCCTTCCATCCATACATCCATCCTTTTTTCCACCAGGCCACACATCTACCCTTTCATACATCCTTTCATCCATCCATCCTTCCATCCACCCGTCCTTCCATCCATCTTTCCATCCAACCACCCATCCATACACCCAACCATCCGAGAATCGACCTCAGAAATCTTAATGATACTCGAGCAGAGAATGAAGTCGCGGAAATCCCCTCCAGGAAGTGGCACAAACGATGCAGACGAACCAGGAAGGATAAGAAGATCTCCGGACTGCAGGGAGACACTCAGCCAACAGATGAAAGTCAACCTCGAGGAGACGAAGGTGGTGGCGTAGGAGGCAGAGCTGAGGGCGAGCGTGACCCTCCAATGAGAAAGTAATGAGGCATTGCTGTGATGCCGTCTTGGCTAGTGGCGGCGGCACTGAAGGAGGCGGAGGAGGGAGAGGGCAGAGCGACGTCGATTAGGGCTGGGAGCGCTGGTAGTGTGGTTGGAGATAATGATGAGGGTTGGTCTGGTGTCAGTCGTGCTCGCAGAAGACGCCGAAGGAGAGGAAGAAGGGGAGACGACCCCTGGCCACTGGGATGTTGGGTCACTGAGTATCGTTACAGCCGTTCATGTGACGGGTGCGTTCTGCATGAGGTCATGGGTCTTAGGTTATCAGTGTTCTTGCTCCCTGTACTTTCCTTCCTGCCCGCATTTGTTTCACGATGAGCTATACCCTTGTGCATTGCTAAGACAAATACAGAGAAGGATCTATTTTCCCTAAAAGAGCGTAGACTCAGAGGTGACTTGATACAGGTCTTTAAGATTCTAAAGAGAATTGACAACATCAAAAGTGACAAAATTTTCATTCTCGATGAGAATCAGGCAGAAAATAATGGTCTCAAACTGTCAGGAAATAAATTTAACTTGGAGTGAATAAACTTCCTGCAGAGGCAGCGCAATGTAGTTCAGTTCAGATTTTTAAGATTCGTTTAGATAAACACCTAAGCAAGATATTGTTATGACTGCCATTTATTTTATATTTGTTTATTTGTCTGTTTATTATTATTTATTTGATTATTATTTATTATTATTTATCTGTCCATTTATTATTATTTACTATTTACCTGTTTGTTTATTATTTAACTTTACCTATTTATTTATCTTATTTGTATTATCACTATATTTATTTATCGTTATATGTATATATATATATATGTATAATATATATATATATATATACATACATATATATATATATATATATATACATATACTAATGAAAAACGTAGTACCACGTTTGTCGATCACATGAAAACTACAGTTGGAGCAAAAAGTCTGGAGACAGGGAATCTATATATTTCGATCGCAAACTGCAATCCTCTTCAGTAGATTTTTACTGAAGAGGATTGCAGTTTGCCATCGAAATATATAGATTCCCTATCTCCAGTCTTTTTTGCTCAAACTGGTTTTCATGTAATATATACATATGTGCACACACACACACACACACACACACACACATATATATATATATATATATATATATATATATATATATATATATATGTGTGTGTGTGTGTGTGTTAAAGACAGATTGAACATCCTTGGCAGAGGTTCTAAAAATCATATATATATGTATATATATATATATATATATATGTATATATGTATATATATATGTATATATATATATGTATATGTATATATATATACATATGTTTGTGTGTGTAGAGTTGTTTAATTCTACATTGGTAAATTAAAGATTAGGAGTTGTCTTTATTTTAATGTTTCAGACTACTCTCTGGTCTACATATACAATGCAACCTCCGAGAGAGACTCGGGGGTTGCTAGATTTTACATATTTACAAAAGTTGCCATATATACAAACACGCAAACTTTACAGTGGTGTCATATGCTGATCGCTACTTTAAAGGAAAGGATTCGGTTGAACGACGAAGGAGGTGTCGGACAGTCGCATTCTTCCATTTGTAGTCGAGAAAGCGAGATAATTTGACTCGCACCGATTTCAATTGTAGTTGAGCAAACGCGAGGTCCGTTCGGCACAGGTGTCCTGGGCGTCTCGGCAACACATTTGCTCAAGCAGCTGTTTTGGGTGTTGACTGGAAAGTCGGGCCCTCCGTCACTTAGGGACAATCGACTGTCCCTTGGGAGGATCCGTGACAATGGAGAATATATTGAGAGTCGGTCTGAAGACGTTTGGAGTTCTGCTTGCTCTATATGCGTGTGTGCGCGCGTGTGCACGCTGGACATCGAAGTGGTGATAATATATATATACATATATATAATGTATAATATATGATAAAATGTTGATGAAGAGAAACCCTTTGTTTTATTACAAAGTTGACAAGCATAATTATCTTGTATTTCTTTTGCCAGGACATAGTGATATATTTTTATTATTACCCAAATTCCTCACATTGCGTAGAAATGTGTAATTCTTGTCATTGCTTCCTCATTGGCCATGGCCCCCGACTGAAGGACCACTGGCATAAGGTTACTGTGAGGTAAACTTACGAGTTTTCTAAGTGTATTCCATGTAGAAGCTGTATCAGGTTATATACCCGCAGCTCTACACGGGAGGAAAGAGTATAAGAACTCGAACATGCAATGAAGGTCACAAGGCAAGATGCTTCGTTTCAAACATATAAGGAAAGACATTATGGAACTTTCAACTAAAATTACTAAACAAATAACACGCCTGAAAAGGGAAGCGACCAGTTTGAAGGGTGACCTTGGGGTCCACGCGTCCATGGGGCAGTGACAGGAGTTGTGGGTTGGTGGTCAGTGTTTTTGAGTAGGTGGGTTCGAATCCTGGTTTAAAATAGATAACGACCTCTCTCTCTCTCTCTCTCTATTTCTCTCCCATCTGTGTCTCTCTCTCTCTCTCTGTCTCTCTCTCTCTCTCTCTCTCTCTCTCTCTCTCTCTCTCTCTCTCTCTCTCTCTCTCTCTCTCTCTCTCTCTCTCTCTCTCTCTCTCTCGCTCTCTCTCTCTCTCGGGTTGACAGACGTGGCTAACTTTTGGGTTAACAGAAGCCATTGAACTAAGCCATTGTCGGAGCCTCATTTCTCCCAACTGCATATTACTGTCTTTGAAACCTTACAACGATGTTGGTGGTGTGGATCACCCGAGAAGCTACTGGGCTTCCCGGTGCATAGACGGGGACAAAGTCATGTTTACGGGAAAGCGGAACACAGAATACAGTGGCCTACTTCCTGTCAGTCACGCTGGCACAATACCCGTCGAAACCGTTGCCGGCTTCCCCGAGGTTGGGGGTTCCTGGTGGAAAAGAAAACTGTGGGATTATCGCTTAACGATGATCGTTCATGGCTCAACGATGATCGTCAAACTATTGGCTAGAGCACTATATATATATATATATATATATATAATATATTTTTTTTTTTTGGGGGGGGGCTGCTTTGCTTCGAGCTGCAAAATACGAGGCCAGTCATCATTTTACCCGAACCTACCAACGCGTTCATCCACATCTGGTGCCAGGAATGATGCGCGTCGTCCGCCAGGCTGTAGGAGGACAATCGCACCGACCAAAACGTATTTTAACTGGGGAAGATCAGTGAGTTTCTCACATAAACACGACAACTGTGATCCTCTTGTAACCGGGTTCTTCATTTTCTCACATCGAACACTAGAGAAAACTCACTCTCATATATTTTTTCTTCACTTGATTGCAAGTTTCATATCAGTTAATGAATAGTACATAATTTTTCGTGCGATTGACAAGACACAGGCAAATAAAAAAAATCGAACATTTTCAGGTTTCCTTGTATATATATATATATATATATATATATATATATATATATAAACATACATATATATATATATATATATATATATATATATATATATGTGTGTGTGTGTGTGTGTGTGTGTGTGTGTGTGTGTGTGTAAGTGGATATTCGACTCTAGACCATTTGCAGGCGATGAACCAACTAATAGAGAAAACGACAAAATACAATATGCCTCTTTGTTTAGCTTTTGTAGATTACAAGGCCTTTGACTCAGTGGGACAAATACTTGTAACAATGCTAAACTAGTTACGCAAGCAGGGTACGAACAAACAGATCGTAATGGTTTTAGAAAAGATTTATGCGAAAGGTACCCCTATAATTAGACTACATAAAGATACAGAAAAGATGAAGATCGAGAACGAAGTACGGCAAGGTGATTCAATTTCACCCAAATTATTTACAGCTTGAGTAGAAGAGATTTTCAGAATGTTGAGTTGGGAAAAGAAGTGTTCGAAGAAGAACGGCGAATATTTTAACCACCTAAGGTTTGCGGATGACATTATTCGTATTTCAGAAAGAGCAGAAGACTAAGATATGCTGAGTGATCTGAACAAGGAAAGTCTCAAAGTAGGTTTAGAAATTAATAAGAGTAAAACCAAAGTAATATTCAATACGAAAGTTCAAAGTAAATATAATTGACGGTGAGAGTCTTGAAGAAGTTGACGAGTACAATTATTTAGGCCTGATGGTAAAAATGACCAAAGATCATGATAATGAAATAAAAAGACGTATTACAATTTGTTGGAAATTATTTGACAAGTATAATAGAATCCTGAGAGGCTCTCTACCTTTATGTTTGAAACGTAAACTTTACAGTTAATGCATTCTGCCAGCAATAATCTACAGGTGTGAGATTGGAAACTGGCGAAGGCGATAGAGACAAAGCTAAGAACTGCACAGAGAAGAATGAAGAGGAATAACGCTGAGAGACCGAAAGGGAGCAAGTTGGGTGAGAGAGCAGACTAGAGTGAAAGATATTGTGGAGGGGGTAAAAGAGAGGAAGTGGAATTGGGCAGGTAAGTTGGTCCGAACGACTGATAAACGATGGAGCAAATGTTTTACTTAGTGGACGCCGCGAGATGGGAAGCGTGGAAGAGGGAGACCAGACAGAAAGTGGAGAGACGAAGTTGAGAAGTTTGCAGGAGTGACGTGGCAGAGGTTGGCGCGGTCGTGCGAATCATGGAATGCTATGAAGAGGCCTTTGTTTAGCAGTGGAATCTGGAAGGCTGATTTGACTGATATATATAAACACACACACACACACACACACACACACACACACACACACACACACATGATATACATCATTCTACACACATTACCAACCAAAGCGTCTCCATGATGGCTCAAAAGTACTGTCTATCGTATGTAGGTCCTCCTCCTCCTCCTCCTCCTCCCAAGCCATATGACCCAATGACAGACGAGGTTGCGTCAGGTCACCTGTTGATTGCCGTTGCGAGAGGCGACCGACACTCGACTGTAGCGTGATGCATTGGACTTTGCCGCGGCCCGTCAGGCCCGCCGCCAACGTGGGAAGGATGTGAGGTTTCAGGAGGATAATAGACATGGGGGATAGTAGAAGCTTCCTTTATTTTTTTTTCCTTGTTTCCAATCATAAAAGAAGGCTACGTGACTCTGGTCCATAAGGATGTATTTATGAACATCCCTAGAACACTGACTACGAACATATATGCATGCATACTTACGTGATATATAACAACAAACATTTCCTCTCGTATAAGTGGGTGGTGGCCAAATCAAAGCATACAGCTCTCTACACCCATCTCACACTCATTCAAAACCCAAAACCTCTTAACACCTCTGCATGAAAAGTCTTCCCCGGCATCATCCAGATAACAATAGAATAAACAAAGTTTAGTTAAAACTTAATCAACCTGTGTTTGTTTGTGTGTGTGTGTGAGAGAGAGAGAGTGAGTGAGTTGCATCTGTGTCATTTGTTTACAAGTTGGTATTCTCTTCTGAATGGAATTCCAAACACGTGATTACCATTGGCATCTGCCGAACTTCTGATTCATACTGGCGCAGATGTCCCAACCACATCTGTTCCCAAATCACCTGTGACGCAAGGAAAAGTCCTCAATGAGCAACACATGAGCATTTATTTTGCACGTCCAGATCGGAAACGCCCCGTCTCGTTACTTGTCTTTCATTCAGTGAAACGCACTAACAGGACCGTTTCTTATGATCTGCTGTCACTTGATCTCACGTCTATCAAGCCATCAATTCTAAAGTGTTTTTTGAGGACCCCTAATGCTAGTTACCTGGGTTAAGAACCTGTGTTAAGATTAATCTGGGTTCAGCTTGACCTTGGTTAAGCTTAACCTGTACCCCCAGATGGCACAGAAGCTTAAAGTTGAGCCTACGAGACTTGTTGGCCAGTTCAACCGTGTAGTTACAGAATGATTGTCAAACGTATATTTTTTCATTTCTCTTCATCCATTATCTAGCCTCAATAATTGCATTAGATCTATATAATTTTTTTCAATAGTAACAATTTATTTATTTATTTATTTTATTTTATTTGTTTATTATTATTTTTTATAAGTGGCCACGGGAAAATTCTGTGATACCCCAAGAGGTACGGACACTGAAAAAGTTGAAGAACCACTGACATGGGGGGAAAGATTTGCCAGATTCTGCTCTCTCCCGTCCTCCTTCCCTTCCTCTCCCTCCCTCCCTCCCAACCTCACTTTTGACCTTTCCCTCGCCAGTAAGGAGCCTACAAACCAATTAAGGCTCAAGGAGAAGAGCAATTAGACTTTGATGTGAGTGCCTTGAGTAGGCTGATCGACTACAAACAACACACAAAATCCCACCTTTGTTTGCTGTGTGTTCTCGGCAAAAGATCAACATTTATCTATTTATTTTACGAATTAGTTATCTTACAAATCTTACAAATAAGTTCCATTATTTCCCTGTTGAAGCTCACAATATGCGTGCAGTCAAGCTCACAGCAGAGTATTAGTGACAGCTCCTTGGCACAGAGAGAGAAATCTGGTTTCTTTCTCACTCCTGCGCCCTTCATTGGATGGTGATGATAATCACTGTGGTGTAGGAAATGATATTGTGATGGAAGTGACTACCGGTAGTAATGAGTAATCATTTTCAATTCGGTCAAGAGTAATGTTTAGTGTTGTTCTTAGTCATCGTTACGGTATGCCATTTCCGTTCATCTTCGTTGCACCAAAGCATTGAGTCGCTCTTACGTCATATTGAACACCTCAGTTACCCCTTGCGAGCTAACTATGAAGTACTTGGGTAGAGATGAAAATAAACAAACAAATAAATAAATGAATAGAGAAATAAATAAATAGATAAAACCATCGTGAAAATTGGAAGACCTCGAAATGAATGAATAAATAAATAAAGGAAGAAAAGGAAAAATGCTTCGACGCTACTGTCGCAGCAGGAGAACCACACCAAAGAGAGAATGATGCAACCTCGCAGCTGGCACGCTCGCCCCACCTGCCCAGATGGCTGTTTTCCCTCCCACATTCACCAGCCAGTGGCCAGGAGGCATCCGGCCTCCTCCTCTTCCTCCTCCTCCTCCTCCCCCTCCTCCTCTTCCTCCTCCTCTTCCTCCTCCTTCTCCTCTTCCCCCGGAAAAGAACCATCTGGTAGGTTTTGTGACTTCGACTGTATTCGTTAATTCGCGGACCCGAGTTCGATCCCCAGCGGTTACCGGCGGCTGCCCCTTTGCCTGGGTACTTGAGTACATCGAGCAGCTCAGCGCCTCCGGCCGTTAGCGTCTCATCACCGGAAGGATGATCAAGGAGTACCCAGTAAGGGCGTCTGGGTAGTCGCGTCGGGTGAGGACACCTAGTGGGTACTAAGACTGGCATTCGGATCCCGAACTCAACCCAAGGTGTCTCTCTCTCTCTCTCTCTCTCTCTCTGTCTCTCTCTCTCTCTCTCTCTCTCTATGTCTCTCTCCCTCTCTTTGAGAATCAGAGCCACAGTTACACATTGGAGGCAGAAATCCAGCGTTACCTCCACTAATCTCATGAAGAATTGTCAAGATACTTTTGTAAGAGATTAGACATGAGACTGAAAGAACATTTATCTGACTGTCTCACAAAAAAAAAGGAAAAATAGAGTCGCTACTCTTCCAGGAAAGTTCAGAATTATGAGATTTTTTTCTGGAGTTTGGGGATTTATTGCAAATTGTGGAGATTTCATCTTCCAATTTTATTTTCAGTTCAGAGTAGCCAAGTTAATTATCATTACAACGGTTTGCCAAGGTAAGAGAACATGACAAAATAGATAAATAGACAAATAAGAAAATAAAAAATATGCGAAAATAGATAAATAATATAATTCATCAATGAATATATTAGATTAAATTGGATTAGATCAAATTTAAAGAATATTTCTCTCCTTGGTGTACTGAGCCTTTGAAGACTAATTTGAAATGTATTGTAACCTCTTTATTTTAAGATGAGTCATCAACTTGGAGCAACTTTATAGGTGGGGGAGTCAGGTCAGGTTAAGGGATAACCCGGGCGTTCCTGCCTATTTCCTGACCTCCAGCGTAAACACACAATCTCTCCTACACACACACACGCGCACGCACACACACACACACACACACACACACACACACACACACACACACACACACACACACACACACACACACACACACACACACACACACACACACACACACACACACACACACACACACACACACACACACACACACACACACACACACACACACACACACACACACACAGAGAGAGAGAGAGAGAGAGAGACCTTGACTAATAAATGTTAATGTCTTGATGAAGGGGGAGGCGCGACGATTCTGCCATCTATGGGCGATCGACCTTTTGGGCCGTCACGACATCGCTTCATTTACCACCAGTGCCATTTAGTGCCATCTCGTGCCACGTCGTGCCACCTCGTGCCGCCGGCATGGTATCAGCATAGTGGAAGAACTGCCAGTGTTAATGTCACAGAAAAATGTTGCACCACTTTGTTGCACCACGGTGCCGCCCTGTAAGTATTTTATTCTGACGACTTTGAATTACCTGCCCCCAGCTGTTCACCAAGAGCATCACAGGGCAAAAGTGACGGCTTCGGGCGCAGCTACTCAGCGCCTCCTGACGTAGGTGATTCACCCTTTAAGGACAAGAGTCGACTTGATTCAGCCGAGGGAGGGAGCGACTATGGCCTGAAACAGTCCCTGGTCGACCGGGACCCCCTGCATAGAAATCGTTTGTTCTTCCTTCAGTTTGAAACTCGAAGTCTCCGACATATACAGTATAATAGGGTCTTTGGCCCCCGACCCCAGGCGATTCTCTTCACTAGGGGAGGGTCCGCCTACAACACGTCCTGACGATTCCATTCAGGTCTGGGAGGTCGCAGAACTCTTCCATCAGATGGAGCACAAGACGACGACCAAGTAATGTTAATGGGGGTGGGGTGAGGTCAGTGTGGCCAAATTTAGCAAACAAATAACTTGATGGTGATAAAAGGATATAACAAACTGAATGTGTTAAGAAAAACAAAATAGCATTATTTTTGCCAGTCAAGCATGATTTCAGCTGCTGTCTAGCGTAATTCCGCTTGGGAAATCTTGTCACCGTGGAGGAGGGGGGAGGGGGGCTGGGGAGGGCACATAAACCCAGTTCATGGAGGGAACAGAAACGACACAAAGCTCGCTATCGGGCCGTTGGGTCGAGCAACGTCGTAGTACATAGGAGGTCTTGCGAAAGGATTAATCCATCCCAGCTCTCCTCCCGAATGAAATTGTCCACAGTTGATTAATCAATCTTCCCGAGAGACGCTTCCATCCTGAAGGGAGGTCATTCAATCTGGTTTGCAAAGTTCATTTTTCGTTAAAAGATAATTTGATTTGCGTAAAGATGATGTAGCAAATGCGCGTATTGTCCATTTGTTATTATTTATCCATTACTATTTATATATTTTTGTTATGAATTATTATCATCTGGTTGTTTATTATCCTTATCTGTTTATTCTAATTGTTTAGTTATTTTTTCGCATCCGACCTAGTTATGGATCAAAAGGTCTCCTGTCGGCGTGTTCTTTCATTGTAATTCTTTGTAATCCTTTATGGAGGCTTGCATTGTCCACCGTGGGAGTTAGAAATTGGAACTCCGACCGATAACGACATAATTATTATGGTTTCCTTTTTTTTTTTTTTTTTTTTTTACGATACCATACACGTACACCACAGAGTTATTATGACACGCCAACATTATTTGATGAGCAAGAGACGTAAAGGCGCTGAGCAAAGGCAGTCTTGCTTGCCCCACACGGGTCAGGGCATTAATGTCTGCCAAGGGTTCACTCCGAGCAGGAAGACATGGGGGAAATTTATGGCTAATAGGTTTCGGGCTGTATACTCCACCCCGGCATCATGTGTGGTAAAAATTATATATATACATATATATATATATATATATATATATATATATATATATATGTGTGTATATATGTATATATATGTATATTTATATATATATTATGTATATATATTATATATGTATATATATATACATGCATATATATATGTATATATATGTGTGTGTGTATGTATATATGTATATATATGTATATTATATATGTACATTATATATATATGTATATGTATATATATATGTATATATATATGTGTGGATATATATATATATATATATATATATATATATATATATATATATATATGATGATGTTGTGATGCATAAGGGGGAGTGGGTGTGGGGATGGGGGGTGAGGAAGTATGTATGAGAAAAAAAAATATATGACGCAGCCCGAAGGGATTTCTCCCCGTCTTCTCCTTTTCTGCATGGGGGGACGGAGAGGTGGAGGGTGTATATATATATGTATATATATATATATATATATATATATGTATATATGTATATTATATATGTACAGTATATATATATGTATATATATATATATTCATATATCATATATATATATATATATATATATATATATGTGATGCTGTGATGCATGAGGGGGAGTGGGTGGGGTATGGTGGTTGAGGAAGTATGTATGAGAAAAAAAAAATTGACGCAGTCCGAAGGGATTTCTCCCCGTCTTCTCCTTTTCTGCATGGGGGGACGGAGAGGGGGTCGCCGAATTTATGAAGAGGCCTTGCTGTGGATGTACTGTGATTTGCGACACTGCTTCTGACCCAGGGCAGTGGACAGGATGCAGGGATGACCCGTCATCCAGGAGGTGCCAAGATAAGAGGGAGGGAGGAGGGTGGAGGGGAGTGGAATATATAGGAAATGGAATGGATGGGAGTGGTTTCTATGCTTTTTTCTTTTTGGCTACCCCCCATGTAGGGGAAAAAAGCCTTTGGTATATGTATGTTTGTATGTGTACATATGTATATATATATATATATATATATATATATATATATATATTAATGAGAGGGAGGGTGGGAGGGGTGTGGAGTGTATTTAGGGATGAAATGGGTGGGAGTGATTTTATGCCTTTCCCTTTTTGGCTACCTCCCTTGAAAGGGGCTTGGTATATGTATGTATATATATATATATATATATATATATATATATATATATATGTGTGTGTGTGTGTGTGTGTGTGTGTGTGTGTGTGTGTATGTGTAATATATATGTATATATATATATATATAGTGTATATACATATATATATGTGTATATATATATATATACAGTATATAGATATATATATATATATATATACCGTATATATATATATATATACCGTATATATATATATATATATATATATATATATATATATATATATATGTATATACAAACCGTAGGAATACATTCTCCGTCGAAAAACAAATTCGCAATATTCAATAGTGAAATGCAAAATTGTTATGTTGTGCAAATAGTGTGGGAGCAACCAATGGAACACCGTCCCGATACTGTAGACATGTCTTTATAAGAATCAACTTTTTTCAAGTGAGATGTCAGGCCTCAAATATTGTTTTCTATTCATATGTGTGTTTATTTATTTATTAATTTGTTTAGCTATTTATTTAGATCTAGATTTATTTACTTTTGACTTTGACTTTAACCATTCATTCATTGTTTATATATTCTTTTATTTTTCTTGTAGTTTCGACTATCGAGTAGTTTTATTCTTGTATTACAATATGGCGTAGGATGTGGTGCATTGTAAGCAGCATACTTTATTAGCCATAAATATTCGGTTGTATTAATTAACTTGATGCCAGTTGCTCGCAGTTGCTGTTCATAGCCTACGTTCACATATGAATACCACACTTACCATCTGTTTATGGTCAGCTATATAAATTTCATTTTTTTTTTTTTTTTTTTTTTTTTTTTTTTTTTAAGGGCAGTCATAAACAAAATTTGTTGTGTTGGTTGAGTTTTTAATGTAAGATTTTTTCATAAGCCAGCTCCTGTTGGATTGTATGCTTGTCCTTTTTATTGTATTCATTTGTTTATTTATTTTTGACAGCTGTTGGTGTCCTACATCTAATTAGTTGTTTTTCTTCTTTCTGTCTGTCTCTCTTTTTTTTTTTTCTTCTTTTTTGGAAAAACACTAAAGATGTTGCTCTTATTGTAGTGGACAGCTATCTTTATTGTAGTAACAAAGTCAACATTCTTGAAAACCGAAAGTATGCAGATGTGACATTTGTGAGATTTCTTGAAGAAAATATATGTATACACATTACATGTGTATTTCATTCAAGCGTTCTTGCCGGGTGCTGGAGTTTATTCCAAAGACAAGAAATACATGATCATAGAACGTAGTTAGACGCACCTTCTTGCCTTCATCCTTCCTTCCAATGTTTGTTTATTTAGACGAGATCAACACACACGGGGAGGCGGCTCGGGCACTCACCCTCTCATGAATCTTAGACGGCGACGCATGCTCGGCCCCCTTCACTCAGTTCCATATATAGCGATGCCCCATGTCATCGTGGTACCGGAGGGGAAGACGTACGCTCGACACATGCAGACTGGGTGTAAGCGTAAAGAGAGACAAGTGGTAGCAACTGTGTCCACAAGAAAGAGTTAACCTTTGACCAATGACTGAAGAGTCACAGTCGTATTGTCTATAAATAGTCCCGATATGCAGCTGCCATCTGTATGCGTGTGTGTGTACACAGGTCGAATTGAAGATGACACTGGTAGTTTATTTAATTGTATTTAATTTTTTTTGTATGTGCAATTTTTCTAATTGAAATTCTTTTTTCTGGAGGATGTGGGAAAATAATGTTATATATGATATATAATTATGTTCAAAGAGGCCTCATCAGGAATAATCCAAGTCTGTTAAATACGAAGAACAACAATTCGTACAATAATGAAACTTAGAACATAACTAAGATTAATAAGAATGAAACTGCAGTGAAACTTAATATGTAGACCAAAATTTACAACTAGGGATTAGTGACTAGAAACAACAAACTAGACATTTTTAGAACTTGTTTTTCCCGCCTTATTCCATTCACGATATCTCGTGCCCGGGAAGAATGGGAGTGGAGTATGTGGGGATGAAAATGGGTGGGAGTGGATTTATGCCTTTGACTTTGGCTACCTCCCTTGTAAGGGGGGGGGGGAGCCCTTGGTATATGTATGTATTTTTATTTATTTTTATTTTTATAAGGTTTGCGGGGCTGTCCACCGCTCCGACCCTTGGTATATGTATGTATGTATTTTTATTTATTTATTTATTTTTATGAGGTTTGCGGGGCTGTCCACTGCTCGGACCCTTGGTATATGTGTATTTATGTATGTATTTTTTTATGAGGTTTGCGGGGCTGTACACCGCTCGGACCCTTGGTATATGTATGTATTCTTATTTATTTATTTGTTTATTTTTTATCTTATGAGGTTTGCGGGGCTGTCCACTGCTCGGACCTCCACCTTACGGCGGTCCGGAGCTGAAATATGATGAATAGATCTTCGTAATGCCAAGAGGATCATTCAGTTGTTGCTCATACTACCGTGTGCTGCTTAGTAACATGTAATCACCAACATCATCTGGTTATTCAAAGCGATTTAGAAATCTAGTACAGTCGTCGGTCATTGATCCTTTTAGCCTTGGAATGGAAAATCGGTAAAATGACTAGTTGTTTGGGTTATTTTCTAGGCGGATAGCCAAAAGGCTTATTGGAATTGCTGCTAACTGCTAACTCAGAGAGAACAACCAAGATTTCAAGTCTAATAGCTGGAATTTTATTGATTAAATAATTCATATTCATTTACTTATTTATTTATGATTTTATTTATTTTTCAATATGTATTCTTATTCAAATCCAACTATCATCAGTAAATTATAGCGATCATTAGTTTATCCACATTTGGAATTTGGTGTTTATATTTCTCGAGTCTCACTGTGCACAAGGACAGGTTTGAAAAGGGTCTGACAACGAGCTACTAATGTGATATGAAATCTCTCAGAAAACGTGTGAAAGTTGTTTGATATAAAAGTATGTAGAAACAACCTCGACAATCACGTAGTCAGGGTATGAAACAAGTTTCCAGTTGATGTGATTGATAGTAGAGTATATGTATATATATAAATATATATATATATATATATGTGTGTGTGTGTGTGTGTGTGTGTGTGTTTTGGGAGAGGGCCAATGAAAATGAAAGTTTTGGCGAAGTCTACAGCTGTGGCTACATTGTTTATTTCATAGGTTGCCCCCCACCTTTTTTTTTGTAATACAACTATATTCTACGGGTAGTTCCTGTAAAAGAATTCCAAATTCCACTTCTGGTTCTCGAGACGTATACGCGAGTGTGTGATGATTTGTCATTGCAATCGCTACCCACTGTGTTAAACCTTTGGGGTCAGTATTCTGCTTCTTTGATTATTCTGGCACCAGGCGATGTTATGCAGACGAAGGAAAGCAACGCAGACACCAGGCGATCCAATCTATTCCCTTTGATTCATGGTGTCAATATCTCTCTCACGGTTAATCACACTGGCGCCAGGTGGTTTTATTATGGTCCTACTGACTCTACAGAAATGTGACATCCTCCTTAGGCCAAGGGAAGTGTCTGGTCTTCGTCAGAATAAAATCACCTAAGACGTTCTTCTTCCAGCATGGCGTCTCCCTATCACGTGACTCCTCGAGACTGACAAACAACCACTTGGGGAGGGAGTAATTGTCTTGGGCGGACTTTCTCTCCCTGCATGACAGGATTCTTTGAGGACACTCGACACTTCTGTCCTTCCTCCCTCTCTCTCTCTCTATAGAGAGAGAGACTCTTTACGAGGGCCTCGTCCCTCGTGAAAGGAGTCAATTAGGAACAAACAATAAACAAACTGCGGCCAAGGACGGGGTCGAAGGGTAGGACTGAATCTCTCCCTCTTTCTCTTTCTCTCCCCCACTCTGCCTCTTTCTCTATCTTTCTCTGTGTGTGTGTGTGTGTGTGTGTGTGTGTGTGCGTGTGTGCGTGCGTGTGTGTGCGTGCGCGCGCGCGCCAAGCCGGTGCCACTCCCAGCTATTCCCGCATGGCGGCGGCCGTGGCGACCCAGAATGCCGGAGGAAGGATTCTCAGTAAAGAGCCTCACTTATCTATTTATCTGTTTTGTTTTCTCACTTTATTTGTCAGTTTATCTATATACGTGTTTATTCATTTGTTTATTTACATGTGTATTTATTCCATTGCTTACTTTTGTTTATTTATCTATTTATTGATATTTTTCATCTTATTTACAACGGGAGCATTCTCGGTGAGACATTAAGATCTCGAGATTGCACATCGTTCCACAAACAGGTTCCCATCACCCAACTTTTTATTTGATTACAACCAACGTTTTCTATTTATCTATCTATATACTCTTTAAAAAACTTGATTCAATCCAGCGGGTTTTATTTATCTGTTTATATATTATGTACACTTTTTTTTCCGTCACCTCTGCTTTCGCTTCATCCGTCCTGATTAAAAGGCTTCTCTGACGTCGTGACGAGCGCTATCAGTGTCTCTCCCCCATCAGTCTACTGGTAAAAAAAAAAAAAAAAAAAAAAAATTGCTTGGACGTGATGCACTGTTGCGTGATTCCCATGCTGTTGTCACGAATTCGTTAATCGTCTCCACCATCGAGGATAATCTGTAGTTAGACTTTACGAGTCCCTTGAGTCTCTGCCGATTAGTGTCGTCGTTGACGATGACCTTTCGAAGAAGGAATAAAGATAAAACAAAGAAAGGAGACGGGAACGCAAGGGGGGGAGTAAGAAGACAACAATAGGAAGTAAATTAAAGGAAGACAGGGAAGGAACGAGAACGAGTGGCGAGAGTTGTGTTGAATAAAATCGGCTGACGGCATCCAGCGTAGAAATGAGAACACAGTAAACCAGATGAGGTTAACTCGAGAACCAATTAAATTGTTTAATTTGTAATGAAATTAAGCGTTCGACAAGAATGCAGAAAGATATTAAGTATTTCGCTGAGGATTTAATCGAAAAATGAAAATAATAATGATGATAATAAGTGATGATAACATTATTAGTTATAATAATGATGATAATAAAGAAAATAAGAACCAAAATAAAAATCGTCTTAATCAGATCACCTGTCACGCCAAGAACGAACAAGGTCGAGAAGGCAGTGGATGTGAAAAACAGGTCAAAGACTTGGGGAAAAAAAAGAGAGAGAAAAAGACGAAGAAAAAAAATAGAAGGGACAGAAAATGCAGGAAGAGAGCTGAAGAATGGGGAAAAGGATAAAAAGAGAGAAAACGGAAAGAACAGGAAGAGTTGAAGAATGGGAAGTGGATAAATGACGATGGAGGGAGGGAGGGAGGTAAAGGGGGAAGGAGAGTGGCGACGACAGAGGGAGGGAGGGAGGGGGTGAGGTAGGGAGGGATTAAAACAAGGCCAGTGGGACAAAGGAAGACTTGTGCGCAGCCGACAGAAGAGGAGGAGGAGCTGGCGAGAGAACATAAGAATGGAGGAGACTGCAAGAGATCACAAGGCCTTTTCTAGGCAGTACCATACCCTTTACCACCTGTCATCCCTATACTAATCTTCTCTTTAAGAGAAAAAAATATCAGCGCTAGCTGCGTGGTTACTAAGTCACTCGTTTACCATTCTGTTAGGTAAACCAGTTCTTGCCTATTTCCTTCTAGAACCTTAATTTGCCCAAGAGAGGAAGGGACTGTCTGGAACTAAGTGGAAGTGGATGTTCTCACGAGAAGCGACGGCACCAGACCGTGAGAGGGGAAGAAGGGGAGAGGGTAAATGAACTACGAGGGAGCCTCGGCGTCGGCAGCACCAAGGTAGCTGTATTAGGGGGGAGAGATGCTTCAAGGGCGGGACGGTGGTGGGGCGGGACGGGGCGGCAATGCAGTGAGAAGAGGAGAGGGTGTGGTGTGGAGCCTGGGGTAGAATTCTGACGAGTTTCCGAGAAAGGAAGGTGGTTGGGGGTGGAGAGGGGAGGTAGCAGTGGAGAGACCGACTGGGCAGTAAATTGAACGAGGCGGGGGAGGTGGGCGTGGCTATTAGGGAGAGAAAAGAGGGCCGTGGGTCAGTCAGGATGGAGGAAGAAGACCTTGAGGGTGGTGTGTGTGAAGGGGCAGCTACGTCTGGCCATGGTAATGCTCTTCAGAGCGAATCTTGCCCTCTCCCTCGGGGAGATATAATGAATTGGTTTTGTCGTATCGTTGAGGGTCTTTGTGTGTGTATATGAGAGAGAATCACCACGGTCTTGGATCATGTGTTAGACTCGTGATCGACAAATGTTACCCACCCCGGTGAGAGCTCAGGGCTAATATAATTATTCATTTGTCTATTTGTCCAACTTCTCTAGGGCGGCATCGACGCATTAACTGAATATTATCGTCCGACGAAGCAGAGGAGAATCTACGAAGTGAGCACTTCGATGGAGCACGCTGACCACTGAACCTGAGGAGAGATAAAATTGAGGCGTTTACGCCAGGAGGCGCTGAGTAGCTGTGGCCGAAGCCGTCACTTTTGGGATATTTTGCACTTGGACTGTTGGGCCAGGTAACATACAGTCGTTGCTGGGAATTGAAGAGGAGTGTGGGATTCGAACACATAGCTAAGCGAATGCGAGACCAGCACGTTTCTGAAGGACGATGGAGAAATGGTAAATGGTGGAGGAAGTGACAACTTGTGATGGTGTTCGTTAAAAGTAAGGGTAACAAGGGAATGCGCCTGGACTCAAAATACCCAGAGGAAGAACAACGATTCCAGTCCGTTGCAATGTTTTTTTTTCGGTTTTTGTTTTACTTCTTTGTTTTTTCTGTTTTTATTTGACTTCTTTTTCGTTCTCTCTGTTCCCTTCCTCTTCAGGAGAAAAGCTAGTTTCAATCTCTTTTTTTCGGTCTTTCTGTGTCCTTCAGGAGAAAAGCTATTTGTTATAAAAACTGACGACTTTTTTTCGTGTGAAGAAGAATAATTTATCGAGATCGAAATACCATAAAAGGATCAAACACAAGTGAAAAAAAAGCCACAGACCAGATCAACTGAAGCTGCGAAGAAACGATGACAGACATTTAGGGACAAATAACAGACTGAAAGACTTCGAAGCGTTTCTCAAGAATTCTGCACCGTGATGGCACAGACATACACAGACGAGTCAGGTTAATTCTTTCTCTTTCTTTGAACATGTTTCTCTCTCTCTCTCTCTCTCTCTCTCTCTCTCTCTCTCTCTCTCTCTCTCTCTCTCTCTCTCTTTCCTTCTTTTATTTGTTCTTGTATTACTATTTCACTGTCGCTACCACTTGTTAGGGTATTCTTTATTAAACTATTATATCTTATGTTGTACAACAAAATACGATGTGATGTCATAGAACGTTACATCACTTCAAATTATCACATTGTTTTCATTTTATTTTATTCTATTTAATTTTGTCTGGCTATATCATCATTTTATTATAAGTTATCTTGGTAGTTTTATTTTTTCTTCTTTTTTCACATTTTCACACCACTCACTCATTTTTACTTACACTGTTACACCCTCGGACAACATTTCACACACACCGGAGCTGTATCTGACATCTACAAAATTGTGTTCTTAGGTGTCTGTACAGACGTGTAGTTCCCCTAGGATAACGTTTCTCAACATTTCAAGCTGTGTGAACCCCTGACATTGACTTGTATATTCAGGGAATCCCTTGATACGGGATTAGATAGGATATAGTCACTTTTTCTTAGCATTTGGTGATATAAACATTACAATATACAAATCATCGCCATATTCTGAAAGCTGCAACTAGCCAGGAAAAAGAAAAGAAAAACGAACCGAACATCTCGAGAAAGACACATTGTGTAATCATGAATTATGAAGAACTAGGCCATAGCAGGATTAACCGTAACATATTGAATTCCCCGTCTTGAGAACTCCTTGGTAGGTTTCTGCGGTCCCTTGGGGATCCGCGGACTCCACTAAGAGCTTCTTGTCACCTCCGAGGATTTAGGAGTGCCAATGTCCTGTGCCGGGTGCAGCTCTCGACGCCCAATGAAGTTGGGAGGAGGAATTGTTGTGGTATTTTATTCCTTTTCGTTTTCCAAAGTGCAGCGTCCTGTAGTGAGTTCTTTGTACATGAATACATACTTAGAAATATACTTAGATACATAAATATATATATACTAGTCAAATTACCCGTGCGTTCCTGCGGGCAAATGATGATCATTTTAATTTTGATAGAATTTGTGGAGAAAAACTACACGTATCAATATAATTCAATGGAAAATGTAACAAAAATGAAATGTGAAGAAAGTAAAAAAAAAAAAAAAAAAAAATGAGGAGGGAGACGCCCTTTGGAAATAAAATATACTTATCCAAGTAGCCTGGGTTATGGTGAATATATATGGTTTGGCGAGAGTTCGTGAACAGACAGACAAAGGCTACAACTTTATCATAGTAGATACAAATAAAAGATAGTTATCCAAGTACCTTGGGTTATAAGGTTTCAGAATATATATGGTTATAAGGATCTATCTGCAAAAATCTGAGGAGTTCGTGAATAATCCCTAACCTAACCATACCCCACCTAACTTTAACCCTTAACCCTAACCAAAACTATTTTTTTTAGAAATATAGTTCCCCAAGTACCTGGAGTGATAGGGTATCAGAATATATGTGGGGGTCTATCTCCAAAACTCCAGGAGTAGTTCGTGAACAAACAGACAGACAGACAGACAAGTGAAAGATAGTTATCCAAGTACCTAGGGTTATAAGTTTTCAGAATATATATGATTATAGGGGTCTATCTGCAAAAACCTAGGAGGAGTTCGTGAATAATCTTTAATGTAACCATTGTAGTGGATTGTTAACTCTACATGGTGAACGGTACTCGGCCGCAAGAGAAGAATTGAAACAAACAACACACATACACACACACACACACACACACACACACACACACACACACACACACACACACACACACCAAAACACACACACACACACACACACACACACACATACACCAACATACGCACACACAAAATCATGCAAAAATATATACCTGATACACATATACACACACCATGAATTCAAGCGCAGTTGTGGTGCATAGCCTTTCTTTACCCGCTGTCAGCTCATGGGAACCACATTCACAACTGCTTGTTTCGTAAGAAAAATGCGGTTGGTCGCATGACATGTCATTTATCCGTGTGAATAAGTGTGTGTGTGTGCGTGTGCGCGCGTGTGTGTGTGCGTTTGTATAGTTGTATTTTCCTTATTGTAGTACACAGGAAAGGTGTTGTGTCTTACTATCCAATTGTCACACTTAGCTTAAGGTTCATGCGTGTGTTTGTGTTTGACTATATAGATTGGGATGCCAGTGTAATCGTGTTTTTTTTTAGGTTTACTTAAGAGTGTTGTTAACCCACTTCCTGTGCTGGATGAATAGAATCGCCTGGCGGTTGCCAGAATAAGTGTATAAAGTAGTCCGTAGCAGTGAAAGGGCCTGCACAAACAAGTGAAGTCTAATACTGGTCTTTATAGTGCATCGTCCCGCAGGGGGTAGGCCGGGGTTCTTGCATTGGACTATCACGGTTAATCACCCTCTTTTTTGTGGGGTACTGTCTATCTATGAAAACACCGCCGTGTAAAGAATTAATAAATAAATAAAAGCAGAGGGAAGGGAAGGTTGCAGAGGGTAAGTAGGCAAGCGTGCGGTTAGGATGAAGAGGGGAGGAGGAGGTAGGACACGAGGAGGCCAGAGAAAGGAAGAGAGGTGGAGGGGGATAGGAGGGAGGAGGAGCGGGAGGAGGCGAAGGGGAATAGATGAAAAGAAAACACAGGGAAATGAAAATTGCCCAAGTTCAGTTTGATGTTAAACATGAAAAGTAGATAAGATATTACTAGTACAGCTAAGTGAATACATAAATAGATAAATTGACGGACCCGACTGTATAAAGATCCCCATAGACAGAAGAAGAAAGCGAAGCATTAGAATAGAAGCCAAGTGACTTGCTAACCCTTTAGGCCAAGAAAATCTCCCTTAACTGAATAGAATCGTCTCGCAAAAGCCGTAAAGTTTGGCATTCCCGTGGTACCCTTTAGGTAGTGACGGGTTTAAGAGTCTGTCTGGAGATGAACCCCCTTGCCCTAAGGGGGTCACCGAGGCGATGGGATTAGGGGATTAAGGGCGGGAAGTGTCTATATGTAGCCAACAGAAGCTTAACCATAGATGGCAGTGGTCTCTGCCCCCATGGCCTCCTGGCTCGCCCTCCACGAAGTGGAAGGAAGGGGAGAGTGGGTTCCGAGATCGGGAGGGCGGGGGATTGGCCGGTTGTTGCGGAGGGGGACGGGGGAGGGGGAGGCGGAGGCTCAGGAGTAACCAAGCGAGCCCTCGCGTTGTCGCTTCTTCGATGGCAGGAGGCCCGGAGGTCCCGCCTGCCCGGCTCGCTTCTGCGGCGACTCTAACAAGACCTCATCAAAGAACATCATCTCTCGGAATGAGGAGGAGGAAGAGGAGATACTCCTGAGTTTTTTTTTTTTTTTTTTTTTTTAATGTCGCAGAGCCGGGTGCGAGACATACATAGGGGCCTCGGCTGATGGGGCCCTCACTGGGATCTGTTTCGAGACGAAGAGTCCTGAGGAGGAGGAGGAGGAGGGGAGAGTGAGGAAGCGTGGCAAGGGACGGAGAGGAGAACTGGCAACGTCTGGATCCAGGCGGCCTGATCGCATTGCAGTTCTGGTGATTGCATCAGGGCCACACGGTGCTGGTGGTGATGGCGTTGGAAAAAAGAAAGAGAAAGAAGAAGAAAAATAAAAATACGGGGCGGGGGGCCACAGGAATTAATAAAATCGCCCGGCGCCACCCAGGATACATGGGAAAGTGCCACACGGGACCATAGAGGCAACTATCAGATCCACAGGTCTCTGATGTGTTTTTCATTTCTTTATCCATTAATTCATTCGTTTATTTATTTATTCATTTATTCATATGCGATTCACATGACTTGTATCACCGTCAGGTTGTGATATAATTGGGAGATCATGCCTTTAGGAACATGTTAGTGATGTGGACCTTAAGACTAGATTTAGTGATACGAATGATAACACTGAAATAATGATAAGGCTAGTGGTAACACTGTGTGTTAATGTTAACACCAGTGACAATAAGTGTACTAGTGAAGTGCACTAATAATTCTTTTACATTAGGCATTTATTTAGTAATTTTTTATCCATATATTTCATAGAACGTTTAAAAAGTCAAATTATATAAACGACGAATGAATGAACGAACAGTAATATAAACACAAAACATTAAAAGGTTAAATAAAAAAAAATAGACAAGTAAATGAGTAGATGAATAAACAAATAAAGGAAATGAATAAAGTGCACGTAGGAATTTTTTTTTGTGGAAATAAAACGACCTGATTTACGATGATGCAAGACGCTTCATATTTTCCTAGTGGCAATGCGGCAAGACACGCGCTTTTTTTCCCTTTCGCTTTCAACGTAGCCTACGTATATTCTTGTTGTCCGCGTTTGTCTCTCTTCCTGCGCTGCAGTTTTTCTGGTTTCTTTCCTTCCCAAGGGGTCACGTGCCCAACTGAATTGAATCGCCTGGGGGTTAGGGGGGAGGGGCAGGAATGGTGGTGACGGCCCTATTGTCAAAGTCGCTTCTCATGACTGCACAACTCGGTCTAGGTTTTCTAGCATTACTAACAGCAAAACTAGTGCCTGTACCAGTGGTTTTATAGTCCAGGTACTGAAGGAGGGAGGATCAGTGCCCACGAAGATACTATATGCCTTTTGCCCTTTTGATTCTTTATGGGATACTATATAGACAAAAAACTATGAACATATTAGTTTCGCAAGACGTGTTAGAATGTTGTAAAGATAGAAGTTTATGAAGGTTTAAGAAGGCAATATGCAAGAACTAACTTACCAATAGAGCGATTAACGAATGAAATAGACTTGGTAACCATATAGTCAGTGCTGAAACATTTTTGCGTAAGAGAAGATCAGCCAACTTTATGGATAGGGATGACGGGAGGTAAGGGACATAGAACTTCCTAGTGTAGGCCTTATGGTCTTTTGTAGTCTTCCTCTATTCATGTGTTCTTATGTTACGACCATCAAGGGGAGAGAGGGTTCAACGGAGACACGTCGAGCTGTTCTCGAGTGGAAAACTGAGATTTATCTACATCTTGAAACAGAATCTTGTGGTGGGGATCAATCCGTCTGCTCCTGCGAGGAGTTTGGTTGTGTTTTTCTTTTTCCAGTCGAATGTTCGTGTGTATTCATCATCCAAGAACGGTGTTTGGACTGTGTTCTTCGAGCAAGAACATGGACGTTCTTCACTATTCTAGGCGATATTTTTCTTCACAGTAACGGTTTGTCAGAAGTGTTGGGAGATTCCAGGTGGTCTCTGTGCTTAATGTCCACAATGAACTCCTATCTCTTTATTTTATGTTTTTTTTTTTAATATGAAGTCTGGCGAATGTCTGTTTATGTCACCTTCCTCGTGTATATATATATGTATATATATATATATATATATATATATATATATATATATATACATATATTAGTATAAATGGGCATTAAGTTTCCTTGTAGACATGTTCGATTGAAGACCAGAGCTAATTATAGAATTAGCTCCGGTCTTCAATCGACTATATATACATATATATATGTATATGTATATATATATATATATATATATATATATATATATATATATATATATATAGTCACGAAGAACCCACAGTCGGAATAAAAGGAAACTTAGAAGAAAGTATAACTTTGTATTTCGGCTAATAGCTATAGCCCTCTACAGGAAAGTACACGTTACAAGAAATGATAGGGACATATTTACAATTGAGATGTAAGTGGAGGAGGAACAGGTATAGCTAGACACAAAACATTCCGTCACGCATGGCGAAGTCAGAAGGAAGGGGATATGTGGGTAGAGGTATGAGGTCAGAAGGGATGTGGGGTCAGGTGGGGGAGCGGGGTCAGGAGGGTGAAAATTTTTAAATAAATGGTTCATAGCTAGCCGTGAGATTATGTCCGGGGACCATTGATCTTTGGAGATGTTCAAGTTCGGACATTCTTATATATAATACATACTGTACATATATATTCGTAAATAGCTGGAGTCCAGGAACCATTATTATGGGAGAAAGCATACGCTGGACTCGACGTTCGTCAATTTATTCCGACGTTTCGAACCCTGTCCGGGGTTCGTCTTCCACTGTATTACCCTGAAGACGAACCCCGGACAGGGTTCGAAACGTCGGAATAAATTGACAAACGTCGAGTCCAGCGTATGCTTTCTCCCATAATACATATATGTGTGTGTGTATACATATATATATATATATATATATATATATATATGTATGCATGCATATTTATTATCGTGGACGATCATTTCTTCACTTGCTGGGAAAAGACAGACTAAAAAAATAAGACATTCAAATTTTATCAAATATATCTTAAATTCCTAGTATTTTTTTTTTTTTTTTTACTGATTTCTGCTTGTTTATGTGTTCGCAGAAAACTAAATTTTCAAGGTTTCTATTAGATATCTTTTTGACCTAAGCTTTTGCAAAGGGTCGAAGCAGGGTCAAGGTCACTCCCACCAAGTCACGTGACCTGAATTATTCTATCGCATCTCCATACAGAAGCCATTCATAGTCACTTGTTGCATCTGTGAGGATCTACAGTAGATCTACCTTCTGAGTCATAACATATTCTTCACTAATTGGATTTAAAAGGAAATCTTTATGTGGGACAACACCTCAAAGATCATCGAGAGGGTCTAACTCTGAGAAGTAAAGTGAATCAGATTGCTTTGCATCGCTGAAAACAAAATACATTCAAGTGAAACGGTACTACTCGAATTTTAATTCCCGCTACCCAGGTCACACCCTCTTTGCTCTTCCCTCTAAGTTACATCTTCCTGAAGAAGTGAGCAGTCTTGTGGTAAAGGTCCAAGGTTCTGCAAGGGGGAGGGGCGGGGGCCACAAAAAGCATCTGGGTCTGGTCATTCCGTCTCATTAAACATCACGAAAGGAGAAAGAAAGCTTATGAGGCAACAAAGGAAAGGGTCTACCGGGTGACAGGCGCACCGCCACACGCTCGCGCGCACGCACACACACACACACACACACACACACACACACACACACACACACACACACACACACACACACACACACACACACACACACACTGTCTCTCTTTCTCTCCCTCTCTCTGCCTCCCCACTTTCTCTCCCTCCCTTCCTCTTTCTCCCTCTCTCTTTCTCACCCCCTCCCTTTCTCCCTCTCTCTCTCTCTCTATCTATCTATCTATCTATCTTTCCCTCATCCTCCCTCCTCTCATTCTCTCACTCTCTTCCTCCTCTCTCTCTTTCTCTCTATCTCTCTATCTCTTCTCTCTCCCTCCCTCACTCACTCTTTCTCTCTCTTTCTATCTTCTCTCTCCCTCTCTCTTCTCTCTCTCCCTCTCTCTCCTCTCTCTCTCCCTCTCTCTCTCTCTCTCTCTCTCTCTCTCTCTCACTCACTCACTCCCTCACTCCCTTACTCCCTCCCTCTCTCTCTCTTTCTCTCCCTCCCTTTCTCTCGTCCTCCCTTCCTCCCTCTTTCTATCTCTATCTCTATCCTCTCCCTCTTCTCTCTCGCTCGCTCGCTCGCTCTCTCTCTCTCTTCCCCTCACTAGTTTTAGGATATCGAAGAAGAAGAAGAAGACTGGAATGATGCAGTGGTAGGCCATTGTTTAACCCGCTTTGCCCGGTTTCCGAAGCTTGTGGGTTAAATTCCATCCCAACAGATCTTTTCTTCTTTAAAGTAATTGTGTGATTAGCGTCCTTTTCCTAGTTTTCGAAGCTTGTAGGTTCAGTTACATCCTAATAAGATTTATCTTTTGCAAAGAAATGGTCATTTGATCGCAGCTTATGGGAAGAGTGGGTTTCAGGTGTCATAGTAAGAGAAGGAAAGGAAGAAGACGAAGAAGGAGAAAAGGAAGCGGTCAGTGAGTGACTCAGACGGTTGCGTCGTCGACTTGTAACCCCGAATGCCCAAACTTCAGATTTCGTCGGATATCTGGTGTTGTTTCCGTCTAAGAGCGACACAATCGGTGCATAATTACTTATATTTAGGTAAAGCACGGATGTAGTCAGTCCATTACCAGGGAAAGAAAACAAGAGACTATTGGTGGATTGTGGAATCATTGCTAGGACGGTAACGAATAGAAGTGCAGAGGTAATTATTAAACTCTATCTAGCGATAGTTAGACCCATCCTTGACTATGCGGTACAGTTTTGGTCTCCGTCCTACAGAATGGACACCAATTCACTAGAATCAGTACAGAGAAGATTGACCAAAAATTATACATGGACTCAAAAATTTGCCTTACAAAGAGAGGCTTAGGCACCTTAACTTACACTCTCTGGAAAGACGCAGAGTGCGGGGTGATCTAATAGAAGTGTTCAAGTGGATCAAAGGCTTTAACAAGGGTGATACAGACAAGGTCAAGGTTATAAACTGGACAAATTTAGATTTAAAAAGGAAATAGGCAAGAATTGGTTTACTAATAGGGTGGTCGACGAATGGAATAAACTTAGTAACCATGTAGTAAGCACTGAAACTATCAGTAGTTTTAAGAAACGATTAGACAACTTTATGGATGGGGATGACAGGTGGTCTCTTGCACTCTCCTTCATTCCTATGTTCTTATGTTATCTCCACAGTTGAATAAAGGTTTTGGAGAGATCCAAGGAATCGAATTCTGGTTCTGGAAGAATGAAGTCACTCCATTACCATATAAGGAAAACAAGAGACTATCGGTGAACTATGGGGTCCAACTTTGCTTCCACAATTGAATAAAGGTTTTGAAGAGATCTAAAGAATTAGATTTTATAGATGCTCTGTCCAAGAGTGGAGTGAATCAAGATGGAGACGGTATATGAGAGAAAGAGCCGCCTCAAGTCTTGAGAGTAGATTAAGACCATCTTCGATAACGATAACCGCTATCAGGCCAGCGCCTCGGAAGAGGATGTGGTTCGAGTGTTTGTGAACAAAGGAGACGATAATTGCGCCGATGATAACAAGGTGGCCGCACCGGAAGTTGATGGAAAAAAATACGAATCGAGCAGGAAAACGCTACTCGAGCGCACGGCTGAACTCAGCAACGCCCTGAAGAACAAAGGGGCAAGTACTCGGACCACCCCCACCAGGAGGAGACAGCGATGCTCGCCACGGGAGGTTCTTGGAACACCTGAGTTGATAGACGCCCCTTTTTTTGCTGCACCTGTAATTGCTCTGCCCAGGGAGGTTGAGCCTCGCTCGTCTTATGTAAACTGCTCGTCTGTAGCGTGGTTTGAAACAGGGGACTACTACTACTGCTGCTACTACTACTACTACTACTACTACTACTACTACTACTACTACTACTACTACTACTACTACTACTACTACCACCACCACCACCACCATTACCCTACTACAACTATCACCACTACAACAACAGTAATGTTAGATTTAGTAGTAATGGTAAGGATACTAATAACTAATTATTATAATAGTAATAATTGTTGATAATGATAGTAATATTGATAATACTGATGATGATGATAATAAACAATAATGACAATAACAGTTCGTCACGACCGAAATTAATCGGTCAATCAAAGCGCGCGATTTGCTCGACTGCTTTGCAGTTATCTGCTAGGCGACGTGGACAGGTTGCCGAGTACTAATAATAGTAATAGTAATGGCGATGATGACAATGATCAAGATAATAATAATGATAATACATATATATGTGCCTGTTTGTGTGCATTTGGTGTGTAATCATCAGGGAACTGTCATAGAAGATTGTAGACGAAAAATTGACATTTGTGAGAGAACGTGACAGACAGTTCGAAATGTCAGTGACAATGGACCCTAACGGGGATAGCGGCGTTGTTGACACTCTTGGACTTTTATTCACTTGTTTATTTGTTTATTTGTTTGTTTTGATAATTTATCTAACTAATTAGATTTTAACCTACTCATTCTTTGTTGTTTATTCTACTCATTTAATTGATTATCTAGCAATAATTTTATTTAGTCATTTATTATCTACCATTTATCTACTAATCAGTTATCTAATCTATTTGTTTATCTATCAGTTTATATATCAATTTATTCATTATATACTTTAGATACCTGTCATATCGCATTTGTATACTTATTATTCATTATCAATCATTCATTTGTAATTCATCTTATAATCACTTGATTAATTTATTTATTTATTCTTTTTATACTCTGCGTACCTCTCGTATCGTATCACAGGTTTGTGATGTATATAAAGAGAGACAGGAGTGGAGTACAGCAGACGCTATTGCAACAAGCTCGTCTCATGGCTACAGCATCGCCTCCTCGAAATTCGTTTCGCGTTGCACATAACTAACAATCACCAAGAATTTCCTGGCAATTACTGGGCTTACGAACCCGAGAACCCCTTCACTTCCTCCCTTCCTCACTTCCTCCTTTCCTCACTCCCTTCCTCACTCCCTTCTTCACTCCCTCACTCACGTCCTCATCTGCATTGTTTCTTAGATTTCTGATCTACTACAATACTACCCTTCCTGTGCTCCATTCGACGTCTCTCTCTCTCTGTCTGTCTGTCTCTCTCTCTCTCTCTCTCTCTCTCTCTCCCTCGCTCCCTCTCCCTCTCCTCCCTTCCTCTCTCTCTCTCCCTCGCTCCCTCTCCCTCTCCTTCTCCCTTCCTCTCTCTCTCTCTCCATCTCTCTCTCTCTCTCTCTCTCTCTCTCTCTCTCTCTCTCCTACTCCCTTCCTCTCTCTCTCTCTCTCTCTCTCTCTCTCTCTTTCTCCATCTCTCTCTCTCTCTCTCTCTCTCCCTCTCCCACTCCCTCTCCTCTCCCGCTCCTCCTCCTCCCTTCCTCTCTCTCTCCCTCTCTCTCTCCTCTTTCTCCCTTCCTCTCTCTCTCTCTCTCTCTCTCTCTCTCTCTCTCTCTCTCTCTCTCTCTCTCTCTCTCTCTCTCTCTCTCTCTCTCTCTCTCTTTTCCTCTACCTTTCCCTCTCCCTCTCCCACCCTCATCCCTACCTTTGCCCCTTCTTATTACGCTTTCATTCCAAAAAACTTCCTAGTACTGTTACAGCTTTGTCCTCACCCTCGCCTCCTCCTCTTCCTCCCTCCCTCCCTCCCTCCCTGCATCCCCCCCCCCCCCACACACACGTACTGCCCTGCTGCCATGTTTTTAATTTCCAATCCGAGGAAGAGGGAAGAGGAGCCGCCGAGACAAGCCTAGAGGGCGTACGACTTCTCAAGTGGAACGGGGCTTTATTTGTTTATTTTCTTATTTATTTATTCATCTCTTTATCTATTTATTGGTTTGTTTATATACCTGTTTATTCATTCCTTTGTTTATCCGTTTGCTTATTTGTTTGTTTTTTACATTTTGTTCGCGTGTCTAATAATGGTACTCGAAATAGGGAATGAGATCGTCTAGTAGGAAACACACTAGATATACAAGACTCGTAAATAAATCAAAATAACTTTTAGGGTCGCCGTACTTACAAAAGGATTGCAAAGGCGGAGCATGCCGACATGAGACCTTTTGGTCCATAACTAGGTCGGATGCGAACGGACACTTCCTGCTATCAGGAAGCAGAATATGACTAACTACATTGGCTACACATATCAAAGTCACTGGCGATTTTATAGCTAAGCCAGATTAAATGGGAAACCAGTTAAAATTGCGGGTTAAGTTAGTATGGCGTGTACACCCAACTTCTTGGTCGATTTCACAGTCACGGTTAGTGTTCGTGGATACCTATCCTAATTAGAAATAAAAATAGATTTCACAGTCCTTCGTTTGCGTGGTTACGAAAGCGGAAGATTTTGGGGGTCCTGCAGACGAACCTTCTCTGGCGGTTGTGAAACGGCGGAGTTGGAGGCTGCACTAGTGGCGGGAGACTCATTGCTATTCCCTGGGCAGGCACCGATGCTGCTGCTGCTGCTACTGGCACTCAAAGAGAGCAAGACGACGGTTATGCTGCTTCTTCTTCTTCGTCTTCGTCTTCTTCCTCGTCTTCTTTTCTTCTTCTTCTTCTTCTTCTCTTTCGTCTTCTTCTACATCTTCTTTTTCTTCATCTTCTTCGTCTTCTTCTTTTTCTTCTTCATCTTCTTCTTCTTCTTTTTTTCTTCTTCATCTTCTTCGTCTTCTTCTTCTTCTTCCTCTTCTCCTTTTTCTTCAATCCTATCTTGTTGCTTCTTCTTTTTGCTCTTCTTCTTCTACTACTACTTCTACTTCTTCTTCTTCTTTCTCTTCTTCATCGTATTCTTTTTCTCTTGGTCTACTCCTTTTTTCTCTTCTTTGTCTTATTTACCATTCCCCGCTTCTTCGTCTTCTATCTTGTTATTTTCTTCTTTTTCTCTTCCTCCTTTTTCGTCCTCTTCCAAGTCCTCATTTTCTCATGGTGCATTAGTCCTGGCGTTGTCCAGTGCTGGTCGCCAGCTGGGCTCTGCATAGAGGCTTTCCCGTCCGTGTTTGTAAGAACCGCCAGGAGGAGGAGGAGGAGGAGGAGGAAGTTGAGGAGGACCCTTCTCTGCAGAGTCCTACCGGGGGTTGAGCCCGGCAGCCGCACATTGCACCAGCTTCCCTTTAGAGTCTTAATCCTCTCTCCTTCTCATCCTCACCCTCCGTGTCGTCCTCGTCCTCCTCGTCCTCCTCCACCTCGTCCTCCTCATCCTCATCCTCGTCCTCCTTCTCCACGTCCTCCTTCTCCTCTTCCTCCTCCTACTCTTTCCTGTAATCTTTCCTTGTGAGCATCGGAAATTAGGTCACCTCTTCCTTTGTTGTGGCTTCCAGAGGCCTTCGCAGTCGAAAGTTCCTGCAAATTGCAACAAAAGAAGAAATGAATATTGTCGACGAGTAAGGATTGTTGCTCTGTGACATGTGCACTCGCGAGGCCAAAGATCGCGGCGCTGTTGTCACAGTAAGGAAAATGACCAAAACAAAGAGAACCTCCGAGAGGTTCCGTTCTTCGGCGAGATAGCTTCTGCCAACGCTCACGGTGATTACAAGTTCTAAAGCCGTTTCCCAGCCTGGGTTTGCTGAAATCAATTATAGGGGTTGCTGGGAGGTAATGTAGACAAAAATTACATTGATATATGTATCACTGATTACCCAGTTGTGCATATTTGACTTTTTCCATGCTATTTTATTTTTCTAGGGTGCTCTTATTTCTCCTACAAACAGTATTGTCAGTTTGTTTCAGTTCTAAAGAATCATTTAAATAAATCATCAAGCAATACACATCACTTTCTTTTATCCTAATAACAAGATAGGGGTGCTGGACTGCTTAGACATGACAACAGGAGATGCTATGGTCGGAAAAGGTGAGGACCACAATGGAAATAAGCTTACATGCTTTTTTGTGTTATCCTCAGCAATTGTAATTGTTATTTCGAACTATGTGTTCTTTTCATTATCTGCACTTAATGTATATTGATTCATTGCCAAATAAACTTATTATAATGTTGGGAAACGCTGTTCTAAAAGCTGTATGGTGGTATATTCTTGTGGTATATATTGTGGTATACCTTTTGGTAGCGACAGTCACTTGTCAAAGCTGATTAGGCCTCGCCTTCGTTTTGGTCACTGGAAGCAACGCCTCTTCCTACACGAGAAGTCATTTGTCGCTTTCTTTTGGTCGGGGACACATAGTGGCTACATACAAACTCGACGCCCATAAAGGGCTGGTGTCTCGGATGACTAGCACACACACGCGGACCTGCAAAAATAGTCCTTGGAGCAACTGTGCATAAGGGTGTCCAGAAAATCGAAACCAGAAGAGAACATTTTTGGGAGCAGAAGAGAATTAACAGACAACTACAATATCTTTTCCCCGCAGCTACGTTTGCGACACTGCTTCTGACCCAGGGCAGTGGACAGGATGCAGGGATGACCCGTCATCCAGGAGGTGCCGAGATGAGAGGGAGGGTGGAGGGGAGTGGAATATATAGGAAATGGAATGGGTGGGAATGGTTTCTATGCCTTTTTCTTTGTGGCTACCCCCCATGTAGGGGGAAAAAGCCTTTGGTATATGTATGTATGTATGTACGTTTCCAACGTAAGCTCCATTCTATTAAAACTTAGTTCCTTAACTTCGAGAGAGTTTCGAGAAAATAGATAAAATAGCATGGAAAATACCATTCGATAAAGAAAAGACAAAAAATAATACAAAACATAAACCAGCCTTTGGTTTACTGGGTTTGTGGTATGAATAAATGGCTCAGAATGTTTTCTACTTTATCCCTCGATGCTTTCAAGACCTTTAACATGCGTAAATGTGGTGAGGCATGGGGATGTTGATGGTGGTGGTAATTCCTTAGCCTGTGACTGAGAAGGGAAAGGAGTTGGGGGAAGGGGGAGGGCAAGCTGGGTCGGGTCGGTCGTTTCATCGCGGAGACCATGTGGGCTCGTTACATGCAGTACTGCTGTTGCTCGCACCACGCTAGACAGCAGCTTCCTCCTCTCCCCCTCCTCCTCCTCCTCCCACTCCGACTTCCAATTACCATCCCACCCCACCCGCGAATCCCCTTAGCCGAGGGTGCTGCCACTGTGATCATTACAGTACAGAAGCATACGACATGAGTTGCCATATTCGAATATCCTGACCATTATTATTAATGTCATTATCATTATAGTAATAATAATACATAAATATACCATACATATACCAAAGGCTTTTTCCCCCTTACAAGGGAGGTAGCCAAAAAACAAAGGCATAGAAACCACTCCCACCCATTCCATCCCCTACATACTGCACTCCCCTCTACCCTCTTCCCTCCCTCCTATCTTGGCACCTCATGTTATTATTATTATTATTATTATTATTATTATTATCATTATTATTATTGCTGTTGTTATTTTTTTTTCATTTCTTCTTGAGATCGGGTGACATGCTGAACTCTATAGCGTGGTAATAAGTTGTGTATATATATATATATATATATATATATAATATATATATATATATGTATATATATATATATATATATATATGTGTGTGTGTGTGTGTGTGTGTGTGTGTGTGTGTGTGTGTGTGTGTGTATGTATGCATGTATTCATCACCGCAAGTGCTAACCATTTTTATTTAGGCTAAGGATGAACTCAATCCAATATACAGTAGAGCTCGATCGATCAAAATCCCGTTATATTCCGAGCTCCCGCCCCCACCCTCTGTTTTTCTTCGCCGACAACGGGCGCTTCTATCGACGGGATAACTTATCGAACCGGAGAGGTGAAGTCGCAGAAATTGCAAAAGAAGAGATGGAGGATCAGTGAAAGAAGGCACAGTCGAAGTTAAATTATATATATATATATATATATATATATATATATAAACTATATTCTGATTTATTGCAGGATACGATGGTTTATTCCGTTCTTACATGACTATCTTGAAGACTACTTGCAGACGTACATTATTTATTGAAATATTGATATTAGTGAGTGTTTAACATGTTCAGGATTTGAACCCTCAACTAAGCGATTGCGAGACCAGCACGCTTCCGATTACGCCACCAGCGCAGTGCACCAACGAGGGTTAGTGTGGCTACGTCTGCCTTCCTCCCATACTCGCCAAAGAGCCCCGAGCGAGGAAAGCAATCGAACGATGGACCCGTATGCGTGGTAGTGTCCGCCACCTCGTTTTTCGTGTTCACAAACAGCATCACCCCGGCAAGGGATGATGTTGGTTTGTGCGTCAGGCCGCCCGCATGTAGACTCCGTGACGTTTCATGGGTCTCCGTTTTCTCGGCGTTCATGGCCCGGCACGCTTGGTCCGAGTTGTCCGCCTGCTGGCTTTCATCCGACCAAATGTGGACGCAATTGTCCTCTCGGCGTTCATGGCCCGGCACGCTTGGTCCGAGTTGTCCGCCTGCTGGCTTTCATTCGACCAAATGTGGACGCAACTGTCCTCTCGAAGAAACAGTCAAGGGCTTCCAGTCGACGACTTACTTCGATATGATGTTTTAAGTCTTACTAGACCTCGCCGAACATCGCCCTTTCGACAAGTCAATACATCTAACATCACTAGCACAAGGATGAACTGGACTGGAGAAAGAGCCCCACCCAGGTTAACCCTGTGCTTGAGATAGTTTATTAACTCTCTTTACAACCGCCAACAAGCATCTGGATCGTGCTCTCCCTCTCCCCTCTTCACAGAAAGTTATTATCACCCCCCTCCCGAGAAACCCCATTTCTGATCCTCCCCTTTCTCCCTTTCTCGGTACCAGCGGACCCATACCAGAGAGAATTAATGCCTCACTTTTAATTAACTCTGAGTGTTCCTCCCCGCCCCATGTCTCCAGCGCCCTCGAGCCGGCAACAGAGCTCATGGCGGTTGTCCGTTCTTGTCCATCGCAGAATCGGTGATTTTTGTTCCTCTCTCGTCTTGTCTTCCTATGCGTCCACCCCCGACTCGGCACAACCCAGCACAGCACAGCACAGCCCAGCCGAGTGACAGCGTAGGTTCTCTCGCTCCTCCTCCTCCCTTGGCGACGCACAGCTAGCATTGTGCACCCCGGCGCCCATATATGGCAGCAGAGACACATACACACACACACACACACAGGGCCAGCGCCAAAAGCGCGAACACAAGCGAGGGAGATTACGAAGTAGAGTTGCATGTTGGTTGGAGCGGTTGCTGTCTTTGGCGCGATAACAGTAAACACTCACAGATAAGGAGCAACTGGAATATCACGTTTGTTTAAAACCCTCTATACAAAACCCAGAATCTCATATACGATGTATAGTGTTTTTGTACCGGGAGATGTCGCGCAGTTTGACAGAATCCCATAAGAAGCGTTGGTGAACTAGTAAACAAGCACTGAAGTGACAAGTCGTTTGACGTACAAGGGGAATAATGGCATGAGGGAGCAGGTTTGCTCCCTCCTGTGCCGGGTGTTCATGTGCATATGAATTGTGTGCAAAGTGTATTTGAATTTGTGCAGGGAAGTTGTTTGTATACTGGTATATTTATGTACATGTGGGTGGGTGTGCGTGCGTGCGTACGAGCATGTATGTGAGTATGGCTTGTGTGTGCGTATATGTATGTATATATATATATATATATATATATATATATATATATATATATATATATATATATAATGTGTGTATGAATATGGCTTGTGTACATGTATGTATATGTTCATGAGTATGGCTTGTGTAAATGCGCTTGAGCGCGTGCGCGCATATGTATGACTTGTGTATGTGTGTATATACTATTGTTATTATGCATGGATATGGCTTGAGAGTGTGTGTGCTTATGTGCATGTACATGCGAAAGAGTAGCCTCTGTGTGTGTGTGATTCACCATGGTCTTTGATCACGTGTTGGACTCGTGATCGACAGCTATTTCCCTCCCGGAAGAGAGCTCATATATGACCGATCTGTGGGTAATGTTGTGACCTTACACGCACACATACCCCCAACTTCCCGCCCATGAGAGATGGAGTAACTACCCACAGCACAGCGATACTGAAATTATTTCAGCCCTGGGCGGGATTCGAACCCGAACCACCGTAGTGGCAGCCAGGAACTCTACCAATTGCGCCACGAGTGTGTGTGTGTGTGTGTATGTGTGTGCGTGTGTGCACGCGCGCGTGTATGTGTTTACACAATTGTACCCTTGACTGAGAGTAAACCACGTGGTATCACGTCTCCTGCCTGAAGTTCAAATCTCAAAATTCAGTCTGAACAATTCTCGTAATCTCAAGGCAGTTACCTCAATTTAGTCGTTTTATTACTCTGCAAAACTGCATTCCTTCCCATCTTCTTCCCTTGTTTCTTTTGCTGCAAGAGTTTGTGTTCTTCATTTTGACCATGTCAGGGAACATCGGGAGGCGTGCAAGGAGAGGGGGTAGGCACTCACCCAAGATTGCTTGTTACAAGTCCCCCCCTCGTTAAGGGGCTATCACACTGGGCTGTTTTCCTCCCACATCCTACCTCCAACCAACATTTGAATAACTAGAATATGACTTCGCTTGCAGAAATCTAGACTTCTCTAAGAACGTTTCGACAGTATTTCTAACATCCATGTAGGTTCACAACCATTCGTCATTCAGCTTTGCTATGCATGACGGAGAGATAATTCGATATTTGGAGATTTGAAAAACAAAATATTGTAACCGAAGTCGTTTGTACTCAAACGAACTCTCTACAGTCGACACTGGGGAAGCTTCTGGAACGGTCGGGTGCCGTTCTGATCGTATAGTAAACGATCGTATAGCGATGGATCGTGTAGATGGGAAGACTTGTGTCTCCCTCGTAATATGGTAGGGCTGCGTCGTGATCGTAGAGCGAAGTACAATATATATATATATATATATATATATATATACATATATATATATATAATATGCATACACAGTATATATTATCCTAAATATATGACATTATAAATGTCTTGAATATACATGACATGCATTTAAAGTTTGTGAAGTGATATAAGAAAAGGTGCTTTGGTAGGGGCAACAAGGCAGTTAGGGGGCAGATAAACCAAGTAAGGGATGAAGAGACGACCTGCCCACCAGGAGTGCAGGTCGTTGAGGCGACAGCAGCAGGCCAATTAAGGGATTAAAAAGGAGATCTGTCCTGCAGGTCGCAGGACAAAGGTCGACAGGAGTCGCCTCTTGTTCTCTTTCGAACGCACCTTTCATTTTGTGTGTTGAAGTTGGGGTGGGAGGGGGGAGGGTCCCAACTTGGCTCGGGGGTAGCGGGGGGGGGGGCGGGGGAGGTCCTTACTCTTTGTCTGTGTCACAATGTCCGGTTGGAAAAAGTCTTCGTGCTGGAACATTCACACCAACTTTCTATTCCGATTATCTTGTCCAGTTTTCCTTCCCTGTTTCGGTTGTCATACGTTACGTCAGCCATGGGGAACTGTTTGTGTTAGTACAAGGTAGAATCTTACCTGGCTTTCAGGTTCAGATGATCTGGCTTACCTGAAACATGTGCCGGGAATTGAACTTGCATCCTTAAATGGTGACCCTAGGTCATGGTTTCATAATTGACCTTTTAGTGTCTTTCTGATCTTGTAGAAGATATCGAAAAGATTTCTTTTGTGTTTGCCTTGCCCCACTCTTTCTTCTTCTACTTCTTCTTCTTCTTCGTCATCCAAGATACAAACAGACCAACTGATATCATTCCGTTTGCTGTTATCTGTATCCCATTGTTCCATACACACAAGCACACGGCATAAACCCTCTCTTATTCATTTTATTTTATCTTATCTTATCTTTTTATCAGAAGGCCTTTAAAAGGATTCCACACTTCCTTTTGGCAAGATTAATATCTGTACTTATTTTATTCTTTTTGATTTCAGGTGTTTTTATCGGATTGGGAGATGGGAGGAGGACGCCAAGGGCGGGAAGATGTCGACGCTTTCAAATCGCTTCTGAAAGTTTCCTAACAATATCACATCTCCTAAACTTGCTGTCCTTTGTTTTAGTAGTCCCGTATGAGGTAGTGACTATAACCATCATGCATACACTACTTTAGGGGCTTCAGTGGCATCTCTACGGACCAGAGTTACGTGGGATTTTCCTGTGATTGGAGACTAACCCCCACCCCATCCATTACCGTATCTATGGACATAAAATGATTAGTATGGAGGAGACTGCAAGAGACCATAAGACCTACACTAGGCAGTACCATGTTCCTTACCACCTGTCATTCCTATCCATAAAGCTATACGATCTTCTCGTAACACATCCTATTGTTTTAGCGCTCACCACATGGTTAGTAAGCCTATTCCATTCGTTAACCATCCTGTTGGTAAATCAGTTCTTGCCTACTTCCCCCAACCTGTTTTGTGCCATATCGTCGCACAACGATAGAAGCGCCGGTTATCGTGACAACTGCCGTCAAAACAGTGCCTGAATGGTATTTGTTAGATAAGGATAGATAAATGAAAAATTATGAGTATATATGTTTTGTAATCCTGCGTTTGTGCACTGTATCTGGTACTCATATACGAGTATTTGTTATTATTTATTAATAAGTTTTCAAGTGTTCTCCTCGTTTTCGAACACAGCTGCTCAAACGAATCGCTTTCACATGCTGTATTCTGGCTGTGATCACAGGCTAATCTATCAGCTGGAGAAGAACGCGCTTATGTAGTGCTGTTGCTGCTGATGATGATGAGGACGATGGTGATGACGTATTAATTGTAATGTAATTTGGAATGAGACTCACGCCTGCGTCCCGTTTTCTTTTTCAACCCCTCACCCTTCACCCCTCAATCTCCAGCCCAAGAATGTTAATGGTGTCACCCTCGACATTTTTTTCTTTCTACCACGTTGATGTTCGCGATCTCTCTTCATTCCCATCTTCATTAATTTACTCTTTGTTATGTTCACTTTTATGTACTTCTTCGTTCCTACAGCATCTCGTTGTTTACCATCACTTTTTTTTTTTTACCTTTTTTTATCAAATGATCCATGAATATGACAGCTACGATGACATCACACATCCCTATCTGAGAACCCACTTACACTGTCTTCTTTATCCTCCCATAAACACACACACACACACACACACACACACACACACACACACACACACACACACACACACACACACACACACACACACACACACACACAATCGCATATCTTTCCCTATACATACAGACTCCTCTGCCTTTATGAACTTCTCTTACCCCATACCTCCGTATCATTTCCCAGAATGCATCCGAGTTCATTATCATTTGCCTTTGTGTCTATAAACACATTATTTCTTTTCTTCCTGTGCCAATACCTAACCCATACATCTCTTACTCTTTCCACCATGTTTGTGACCCATTTTCTCCTTTTCTTCTGTATGGAAAATTTTGATGCATCTGTACAGCACTCCGTAGAAAAGTTGTTTCTTTAGTATTTTTTCTTCTCCCTTTTTGTCTCCTTTCACTTTGTACGAGAGTACACACTTGGTTTCTTCCAGTCTTCTGACACCTGACACCTAACATTAACCTAACCTTAATCTAATCTAACCTATCCTTAACCTAAACTCACCTAACCTAACACAACCTTAACCTAACCTAACCTTAAACTAATCTTAACCTTAATTTAACCCTAATCTGATCTAACCTAGCATTAACCTAACCTAAACCTAATCTAACCCTAATCCAGCCTTACCCTAACCTTAACCTAACCTTAACCTAACCTACTTCTGAGAATTCTTTCGAAATTATTCACAAATACTTTTTCGAACTTTTCCTACATCTCTCTTTTTTTTTTTTTTTTTTTTCGAATCCCTCACTGATTTAGGATATTTCTCAACTTAAATCTGGCAGCCTCTTGGCGATTTTATTAACTTGAAAGTCTCATCCTGGTTGTCATAGGGTGATTTAAATGTGATAAGAGGAAGATAAAATGAGGAAGAAACTGTGACACACTGAAAGTAAATGTGATCTTCATTCATACAAGAGATCTTACAGTGTGTTAGTTATTTGTCAGTAAAAGCAGCCTCTCTCGCAAGATTGTACAGCCTCTGTCCAATGAGGTTATTTTCTCCAAAAATCATCGATTTCTCCCTCTTCTTCCTGCTCCTCTCCTCCTCCTCCTCCTTCACTTCCTCTTCTTCTTCTCTCCTCTTTGCCGAACACACTTTCTTCCTTCCCGAAACCCCTTACGGAGTAGTGGCTGCATGTTCCATAGGTTTGATATTTTAGGGAGTTTGACATCTCTACGAATCAGAGTCACGCAGTGTACTCTCCACTCAAAACCTTAGTTAAAGCTGTCTTTTACCACCTGTAGGACAACACCTCTTCGTTGGGATAATGTCCCCCAAGAATAAACGAGCTGGCTACCTCTCAAACACTTATCTTTACTGGATGCCCGAGCTGACCCCTCCTCCTCCTCCTCCTCTTTCTCCTCCTTCCGAGGAGGTCCAGCCGTGCCCCGAGCGTCCACTGGCCTCAGCTCTCTTCGGAGGATTCTGCCGTGACGGACGGCGTCACGGTGTAAAGGGTCCGTCACGTCCAGATCAGGCGCATGCGTCATGACTTCGTGCTTGTTTGCACACACGTCCATCGGGGAGAGGAGCTCGAGTCGATGGCAAAGAAGAAATGAAATTGATAATTGCCCTGAACGTCTCCAGCAACACACACACACACACACACACACACACACACACACACACACACACACACACACGCACACACACACACACACACACACACACACACACATATATATATATATATATGTGTGTATGTGTGTATGTATGTGTGTGCCGTATATATATGTGGGGGGGTAGGAGGTAAAGGGAACACTGGCTGAGAGAAATACTTTTATTCCTGACTTGTTTCGCCTGAGTGGCTTACCTCCTACCCACATTCGTCACAATGTTCACACACACACACACACACACACACACACACACACACACACACACACACACACACACACACACACACACACACACACACACACACACACACACACACACACACACACACACACACACACACACACACGCATACATACACACACATACACACACACACACACACACATATATACATATAATGTATATATACATATAATGTATATATACATATATTTGTGTGTATGCGTGCAATCATGATAATAATGATAACATTTATAATAGGTTTATTGAGTTTCTGTGATGCACTGACAGTATACAGTGTATTCATCTTTGGACTACTAATTTGAGTCAATAATATGCACTATGGACGGAAGGTGTGTGTGTGTGTGTGTGTGTGTGTTCAAGGCTTAGTGTAAACCAACAGGCGTGGAATTTGGCCACATTTTTCCACGACAAATGATAGGAATAAAAATAACTAATAACCATCTGATCTGGAATTCTCAGGGAATATCTGCCATTCCACAGGAACAATTTTGCATAATTCAATACACCCTCAATTTTAGTTCGTGTGTTACAAGGAGAGTGAAAAGAAAGGACTTGTTATCCATGGGACTAGGAGCTGATAATGGAATACCAAAATGATGGTAATGATAATAGTAATAGTAATAGTGATGATAATGATAATTATAATACCACCCGTAGGAAGGGACAAAAAGTTGCCACATGTGATAAAAATGGCCATTGTAATTTACCTAATTATGACAGGGAAATAAAAGAGATTACTGTGTGTTTTGTATAATTACTCCATTTATTTTGTTGACAAACATAGTTAGGTGTGTAACAAAGACAGTGGCCAGTTTTACCCCATTTAGCTACTTTTGCCCCTCCGTACGTTAATGGTATTCTATTTTTATTATTAGTAGTAGTAGTATCATTATTATTATTATTGTTATTATTATTACTATTATTATATTTATTATTATCATTGTTATTATCATTATTATTATTATTATTATTATTATTATTGTTGTTATTATCATTATTATTATTATCATTATTATTATTATTATTGTGAGATTTGCCGGGTCCTGTTACCAGTTACCAATCCAAATTCAATTAAGAGGGAAACATTTGCAGGTGTGTGTGTGTGTTACGAATGACTTAACTTTGAACAAAATTTCCCTCTTCTGATTTGAATTTCTGCACAGGACTAGGTGCAGTTTCTCAGTTATGGTTCGTTCAAGAATCTATAAAACGCACTATCATCAGTTCATTGTTACAGTACAAGACTTTCATCACTCCGACTGAAGCATCTCACTTTTTTCTGAAGTAGAAATATGTCAAGGTTTACGACTGTGGAATAGAATGGGTGTTTGCTGACTGCAGGTGTCCTTGTGTGTGAAAAATTCATATACGATACAGGATAATCTTATCTTTCCTATTTTTAGTTACTTTCCTCACATATGATATTCGTGTGTGTGTGTGTATGTAGGAAAGGAACGGTTATTATACGTAGCTTAAAATTCATGTGATTATATTTAATATGTATATTGTGTATAGTGCACGTGTATAGTGCATGTGTATGTATACGTGTACATGCACTTGTGTCGATGTGTCGAGACATAGAGCAAGTGAGAGATGTCATCTGGGGTTATGGCGGCGGAGAGTGCGCGGGGCAGGTCGGGTCCCAGGTGCCCCAGGACCCTCCGTAGTGTCGCCGAGGAAGGCCGTTGCGGAACTTGGTCGGATCGTCGCGGGACCTGACTTGGACCGGGAGAAGAAAGGACCTTCCGATGATGCCCCTGACTGCGAAGGACACGTCGCGTCGTCGTGGTTCCCGGGCCGCCTTATAGGTAGGTCTTAGAATGATGACATACGTGTGTATATTACATTAGCTGCTAGGCGAGGTAGAGTTTGCAAGTCTGCATGGTTGACGTGCATACACGTGGTAAGTCGCCCGTTGTGCGCCCAGAGCCTGGTATGCCCGGTGCAACACGTGGTGTAAGGACACCAGCCCTTGCACGTCGTGGACTTGCGTGAATGGGGTGCAAAGTGTGCTCGAAAGAGGCGCTTTGCACGCCATTGCCTGGCAAGTACGACGTGCAAGACACGGTGAAAGAAGAGACACCCATAACGAGCACGGCATATCCCGGCCTAGTTGCGTGCAACGGTGCCGAGACGACGCACCTTGCACGACGTCGCCCGAATCCTTTCTCTCTTTTAAGGGTGAAAGGATTCGCGGGGATGACGTGCAGCGTCCACGTGGACCTTGCACGACAAGCATCAGAAGCTTGGGAACTATGAACAATTAGCTAGGCGAGCTTAGGAATTTGCTAGGCCAGAATAGGGAACCTCGCGGCTCGGGATGACGCGACGCGGCCAAGTCCCTGGCCAAGTCCGGGCGTCGTCAGGTCCTCCAAGTGGGTCGTGGCCCGCGGCGATTCGGCGGAGGTCTGCAAGCCAGGTCCTCCTCCTCAGACAACAAAGTGCGGAAAACGGCAGGTAAGAACCGAACCAATGACAATGCCATCGTAATAATAATAGTAATGATAATAATGGTAATAATAATAATAGTAATAATAATTACTAAGAATAATAATAATAGTAATAATAATTACTAAGAATAATAATAATAGCAATAATAATTACTAAGAATAATAGTAGTAATAATAATAATAATAGTAGTGATAACAATAATAGTAATAATAATAATAATATGGGTATTAGTAAAGATGATAATTATAATAATAGTGATGATAATATAATAAATTAATTATTAAAAAAATAATAAATGTAAATTATTAACGTAATCATATATAGTAAATCATTAATCAGATTACCAATTAGATCATAAAATGACGAAGTAATTATTGATTAATCAAATAATACGCTAATTAGTTGAATAACAAATTGCTAAGGTCTTTAATGAATAATAAAACATTTAATGAAACAAAATTGTAAACTGAGTAAACGAAATAATTTTTAAATAATGAAATTAATTATAATTGTCTATTTGGCATATTTTTTGTATTTTACTTTATTTATACGACTTTATTGCGGTTCGAAAAGGTTCCTGTTAGCGTTCGTTTTTTTGGCAATGTCTCTCGTTCTGTCGCCACCTCCCTCGTTAGGGTGAAAGAATTCTTAGTGTATAGAGAGACGCTCGTTCTAAATCAATTAAGTAGATATTGCGACAAATAAGAATGGGTAAGTAATTAATAAGAATAAAAATAATTAAGTTTTCAATCAACATTGATTGTGTAAAGAAATAGGTAATGAAAAATTAATATTCCATCTTAACTTTAAGAGAATGAATAGATGATCGTTTTGATAAGATAGTGAATGAAATAACTGATGGAATGAATAACGAAATAAAATAAATAGAATCAATTAAATAAAAAGGGAAGTGACAATAGAAAACAACATAAATTGAATCAATTAGATGATAAATAGATAACGCAAAATAATAATTTTCTTTTTCATAATGAATGAATTTATTGGTGAATTTGATCAGTGAGGGAAATTCAAGAAAATAATATAGTAACATTAATGTTATAACGACGTGATTTGAAAGAATAATAGATCAACCCTAACAACCAATTAAATTAAGAAATCGTTAAAGGAATAGTGAAATGATGGAGAGATTACAGAATCCGTTTATTTTACAATAGAATTATTTATAAGAAAAAAGTAACAAATATTCAACAACACAATGAAATAAGTGATTCAATGGAATTGTTAATTAAATGATCTACGGTGTGGCAAAAGAAACAAAACACATAATGAAATAATGTTTATATATATATATATATATATATATATATATGTATATATATATATATATATACATATCACTCGATCAAATCAGTCATCTTAAGTCCACTGCTGAACAAAGGCCTCCTTCATAATATTCCATGATTCACACAACATCGCTAACCTCTGCCACATCCCTTCTGCAAACTTCTCAATCTCGTCTTTCCACCTTCTGTCTGGTCTCCCTCTTCCACGCTTCCTATCTCGCGACGTCCACTCAGTAACGCATTTGCTCCATCGCTCATGAGTCGTTCGCACCAACTTACCTGCCCAATTCTACTTCCTTTCTTTTACCGCCTCCACAATATCTTTCACTCTAGTCTACTGTCTCACCCAACTTGCTATCTTTCGGTCTCTCAGCGTTATTCCCATCATTGATCTCTCCATTCTCATCTGTGCAGTCTTTTGTTTCCATCGCCTTCGTCAGTTACAAAGTCTCACACCAGTAGATTATTGCTGGCAGAATGCATTGATTGTAAACTTTACGTTTCAAACAAAGGTAGAGAGCCTCTCAGGGGCTTATTATACTTACCAAACACTTTCCAGTCAATTGTAATACGTCCTTTTATTTCATTATCATGATCTTTTGTCACTTTCACAATCTGGCCTAAATAATTTTACTGTTGAACTTCTTCAAGATTCTCACCATGAATTATAATATCTTTACTTTGAACTTTCGTGTTGAACATTAATTTGGTTTTACTCTTCTTCATATTTTAAACCTACTTCGAGACTTTCCTTGTTCAGATCACTCGGCATATCTTACAAGTCTTCTGCTCTATCTGAAATAAGAATAATGCCATCCGTAAATCTTAGATGGTTCAAATATTCGCCATTAATCTTCGAACATTTCTTTTCCCAACTCTATCTTCTGAAAATATCTTTTAAGCAAGCTGTAAATAATGTGGGTTAAATTATATCGCCTCTCCGTACTTCTTTCTCGATCTTCATCTTTTCTTACGATCTGTTCGTTTGTAGCCTGCTTACGTAGCGAGTTTAGTATTGCTATTTGTTCTACCAAGTCAAAGGCCTTCTCGTAATCTACAAAAGCTAAACAGAGAGGTATATGGTATTATGTTGTTTTCTCGATTAGATGGTTCATCGCCTCCAAATGGTCTAGAGTCAAACATCCGTTCTTAAAGCCTGCCTGTTCTCTCGGTTGGTTTCCATCTAAATCTTGACTTCGTCTGTTTGTAAGAATCTTGGATAATAATTTATATACATCTGATAACAAGCTAATCGGTCGATAGTTACTAAGGTCCTTCTGGTCTCCTTTTTATGAACCAAAATCACGATAGCATTGCACCATGATTCAGGAACGTTTTCGTGACGTAAGCACTGGGTGTACAACTGAACTAACATAAAATGAACTTCTTTGCCTGCGTCTTTCAAGAGATCTATCGATATGCCATCTTTCCCAGGTGCTTTTCCTCGTTTCATATTTTTAGAGAAAATTTGACTTCTTCCTTTGTAATCTCTGGCACATTACTAACGTCTACAAATGAATTTACTGACTCAACTACGGTCCTAGACGAGTAAAGCTCTTGGTAAAATCCTTTTACTCTTTTTACCATTCTCTCTCTCCATTTAATGATTTCTACATTTCTTTATATCAGACATATCAATTGCTGTCTTCCTAAAGCCTGTCTGGGCTCAGTTCCTTTAATACCTTTGCCTTTCCTAGTAGTTTCCTCTATTTCATTCTTTTTTCTCTTTCTTTTCTCTGATCTCTTCCTTTTGTGATAAGCTTTAATTCTACCACTTCTATCTCGTCTCTTCTGCTTTTAATCTGCATGGTCTTTCTTTTAATTAGGTCATTTGTAGCTTTGGAGTATTTGTTTTTTCTAATACTTTTTGTACTTCCTACTTATTTGCCGATTCCTTAATGACATTCACGAAATTCAAATTTGTATCTTCGATGGTGTCCTCGTTAGATTTTAGAGCTTCGAATCTATTTTTAATTTCTAACTGAGATTTCTTATTATTATCCTTAACCTTTGCAAGGCTGATTTTCTTTCTTAAAACTAGTTTATTTCTTTGGCTCTGAAAATGAATTTAGCCGTGTAACCTACCATTCTATGGTCACTACCTATGATGGCTTTATTTATGACCATAACATTGCTAACGCTCTTGCTCTCATCTCCTAATATAAAGTCAACTTCGTTCTTTGTTGCTCCATTTGAGTAGGTCCATTGACGACCTACACGCTTTTGGAAGAAAGTATTCATTATCCTCATGTTGTAGTTCTCTGCAAAATTGACTGACATCTCGCCTATGTTATTTCTTTCACGTTCTCCAAACTTCCCAATGCACGACTCATCTCCCATCTTCTTCACAACTTTAGCATTAAAGTCGCCTATTACCAACGTGTATTTTTTTCTTCATCCATTACCTGACTTAAATCATCGTCTGAACTCTGTGAAGTTGGTGTTTAAACATGTACCTAATTACAATCCTGGTTACCCTGTCTGATAAACTATTGAACTTACGACGTTACCAGCAACCTCTCGATTTATCAAGAACCCTATACCACTAGATCTTTCTTTGTCCTTACCTCTATAGTAGGACAGGTGGTGACCATCTTGTAATTGTATCAGCTTTTCCTCCGCTCTTCGAATTTCGCTCAGTCCTACTTGATGTTGTCTAGTTCTTCCATTAAACTCTCCAGCCTGTGTTCTTCTGAGAGGGTTCGTATGTTGGAAGTATAGATCTTCATTTTCTTCATGCTATTTAATGTCCAAGACTTGGATCTGCTTGGAAAGTGCTTACTCACATTCGGTGGCACACTGTCCGTAAGCACACAAGGCAATGCGGTTGGATCTTTGGAAAACAGGAACGCCCGGTTTTGTTTTGGATGTGCTATTCATAGTTTCTATGAAGAGGTTTTTGGCAGTAATCTCACCTCCGTGCCAACTGGTTTCTGGTGAGATATTTCTCAAGTGTCACCTTATTATATTCGGTGAAGCCCTATATATCTATAGGGTGCCCAATTGTCCATGTCATTATGACGGTACCCCATATATCTATGAGGAATTTCCCTGCTCGCCATCAGGGAGGTGCGAGTTAGGAATGGGTCCTAAGACTGTCTGAGCTGCTCTTTGTCTGATCTTTCTTACAAAACCTGTTCGATATGGGTGACCCTGCAGATATTTTCTCTCTATCGACATAGCTTTTTTAATCATGAAGATTTTTAAGCTAATCCACCACGTCAAGGTGCCAGCTCTCGGATAGGCATTTTTTTCTGTTCAAAGAAAACCCCAGGTTCATCTTGTGAAAATTTTGGTAGGAGACTATCGTACGTATAAACTTTAAAACCTCCGTTTTAACTCCAGCCTAGATGCGAGCTAATTCCACCTTGTTAGCCTCAATTCTTTCCGTTTCGATTCGTATGTTAGCCTCAGTTTTGAGTATTTCCATTTCCGCCTCTATCAATCTTCTTAACATGATCTGAGCATCTGTGTCTTGAACAACGTGAATATGACTTAAGGCATCCCTATCTAATACCTCCTCTTCAAATAAATATTTAACTATTGAAAAATATCTTTATTTTTCCTAGCATCTAACGTTAGATCGTATTATTACAAAGGATTACAAAGGCAAAGCATGCCGACAGGAGACCTTTTGATCCATATCTAGGTCGGATGCAAAAAAAAAAAAAAAAAAAAAAAAAATAAAAATAATAAAAAAAAAAAAAAAAAAAAATCGTATTAATAATAAATTAAAACTATAACAATGTAAATAACAATTAAAATACATAAATAAATGCATTGGTATAGTTGAATAACAAACAAACAGGTAAATAGTAAATGATAATAAATTGACATATAACTAATAATAAATGAAAATCAGACAGACAAATTATAACAAAACAAAAACAAATAATATAACATAAATTATAATAATTACAGCATCTTACTTAGGTATTTATCTAAATGATTCTTAAAGCTTCGAACTGAACTACATTGCACTACCTGTGCAGGAAGTTTATTCCATTCATTAACTACACGGTTGGCAAAGTTGTTTCTACCTACTTCCAAATTGAATCTATTTCCGGACAGTTTGAGACCATTGTTTCTTGTCTGATTCTCATTCAATGTGAAAATTTGGTCACTTTTGATGTTGTCAATTCCCTTTAAAATCTTAAAGACCTGTATCAAGTCACCTCTGAGTCTACGCTTTTTTAGGGAAAACAGATTCATGTGCTTAAGTCGATTTTCGTATGATTTATTTTTGATATTTGGAATCAGTTTTGTGGCTCGCCGTTGTACTTTTTCCAGTCTGTCAATGTCTTTAATGAGATTCGGTGACCATACGGAAACAGCATATTCCAAATGTGGACGAACTAACGATTTATATAGCTTGTTAATGAGTGATGGACTTTTGAAATCAAAAGATCGCGCAATCAATCCCAGAATCTTATTTGCTTTCTCAGAGGCTGAAATACACTGCTTGGATGATTTGAGGTCGTTACTGATAATTACGCCGAGATCTTTTTCACTATCCACTTTTGTTAACGAATTTCCAAATAACTTGTAATCGTACTTACTGTTATTTTTACCTATGTGCATTACCTTGCATTTACTTGTGTTAAATTTCATTAGCCACTTTTCAGACCATTGCTGTAATTTATCTAAATCTTCTTGAATATCTAATTGGTTTGAGTGATCATTTGCCACTCCGCACAGTTTTGTATCATCAGCAAATTTGGAAACAGTAGATTTTAGTCCATGGTCTATATCATTTATATATACTATGAATAGAAGTGGCCCAAGAACGGAACCCTGAGGAACTCCACTTGCAACACTTTTCCATCCAGAAGTTTTTCCATTTAAAACAACTCTCTGTTTTCGACCTTTCAACCAATTACTAGTCCAACCTAATAGGCTACCACTTATTCCATGCAAAGCTAATTTAGTAAGTAGTCTTTCGTGTGGGACGGTATCAAAAGCTTTTGCAAAGTCTAGATATATTAAATCTATATTGTTTCTTTTGTCAAAATTCGAGACAACTGTGTTGTAGAATTCGAGTAAGTTAGTCACGCAAGAACGTTTCCGTCTGAAACCATGTTGGCTATCATTTATCAAACGGTTACTTTCTAAATGATATTCGATAGCATCTCTGATGATAGTTTCCATTATTTTTCCTACGATCGAAGTCAAACTAATAGGCCTATAGTTATTTGGTTTCTTTTTGTCACCTTTTTTGAATATGGGAGTAACGTTAGCTAGCTTCCATTCTCTTGGGACATCTCCGGATATGATGGATTTCTTGAAAATAATTTCTAATGGAACAACAATCTCATTTTTCATTTCCTTTAAGATTCTTGGATGCCAACCGTCAGGCCCTGGTGTTTTATTAACTTTGAGTTTGTCTATACACCTTTTAATTGTTTCTTTTGTTATATTTACCGTACCGAGTAAGTTTACCCCAGACTTTTCACAGGTTTCAGTTTGGAATTCACTTTGAGGTGTTTCGTTTACGAATACCGAGCTAAAATAATTGTTTAAGAGATTACACATTCCTTCATTTGAATATTCAAGTTGACCGTCAGCAGATAATAGTGGACCAATGTGATTCCTAACAACCTTTTTATCTCTAATGTAACTATAGAATTCTTTGGGATTCTCTTTGGATTTCTCAGCGATGTTCATTTCGTATTGTCGTTTTCTTTTTCTTATTGTCTTTTTTAAATCTCTCTGTATTGATACATAACTTTCATAGTCATTAGATGCACCCGAGCACTTATATTTCTTATAAGCCTGTCTCTTTTTAGCAATACTTTTTTCAGTTTCTTTGTCGAGCCACTTTGGGCGAGCCTGATTTGGGGGACGTCTGTCCTTAAAAGGAATGTAAGTTTGAATCATCTTAGTGAGCGTATTTTGAAATATTTCCCACATCTGATCTACAGGCCTTTCGTTTAATTTTGCCTCCCAATCTGTAAGCTGAAGCTCCTGACGTAGTTCTATGAACTGAGCTTTACTGAAATCGGGTATTTTAGAAGCACAAGTATCTATTCTAAAATTGTTTAGGAGTTTGAATCTGACTAAGTTGTGATCGCTATTTGCAACAGATTCACCGACTTCTACATCAGTTGCCATGCTTTCGCGGCTAGTGATCAATAAATCGAGTAAGTTTCCATATCTTGTGGGCTCTTTTACATGCTGAATTAAGTAATTGTCACCAAGAAAATCAATCAAGCGACTACCTATATGGCCATGTTCAAGGGTCAGCCAATCAATGTCAGTAAAATTGAAATCACCCATTATCAATAAATCCCGGTTGCAGAAACTAGACAGTTCTTGAAATAACAGTTTGTCGTCTGCTAATGATAATGTCTTTGGCCTATATATTACACCTATATTCATTTTTTGTCCATTTGTTTGGGTTAACTCAACCCACAAACTGTCATATGCATCCTGTTTCACTTTCTCTAAAACACAAGCATGAACATTGTTTTTAACGTACAATAGAACACCCCCACCTTTCTTGTGGTTTCTATCCTGATGAAAGTGTTTAAATCCCGCAATATTAAATTCAGCTTCGAACTCTGTACCATTTAACCATGTCTCAGTTATTCCTATCATATCGAGATTTTCGCTTTTGACATACGCCTGTATTTCTTGAAATTTGTTCCTAATACTACGAGCATTAAAGTACATAGTTTTAAGAAACTCCTGATTATTTCTTTTTGCCACATTTTGAGTTTCAATATCATGTCTTATATTATCATTTTGTTTTTTATTTATGCCTTGCTCTATATTATTATTATTTGGTCCTTCATTGACATTCAATGCCTCATTAACATTTCTCCTATCAAAATTAACATTTCCCCCATCACGGACATCTGGTCGATTACGGTCATCCGATCTATTTTGTACATTTTGTCCCCCTACGTCACCGTGATTCACGCCGGCCTCCCGTCGTTCAGTGACATTATGTCCGGCATCCCTTTCTAAAATTATATTTTGTCCTCCAGTGACATTATATCCTACCGTGATATTTTTTCCTCCACTATAATTACATCCCATCGTGATCTTTTGTCTTCCACTGTCATTACATCCTATCTTGATATTTTGGCCTTCATTGACATTCTGTCCGGTATCTCTTCCTAAAATTATATTTTGTTCGTCACTGACATTATATCCTACCGTGATATTTTCTCCTCCATTATCATTACATCCTATCGTGATATTTTGTCCACCACTATCATTATTTCCCATCGTGATCTTTTGTCCTCCACTGTCATTACATCCCATTGTGACATTTTGTCCTAAGACATTACATCCTAATGTGTCATTTCGTCCTCTAGCGATATTACATCCTATCATGATATTTTGGCCTTCATTGACATTCTGTCCGGTATCCCTTCCTAAAATTACATTTTGGCCTTCAATGACATTATATCCTACCGTGATATTTTCTCCTCCATTATCATTACATCCTATCGTGATATTTTGTTCTCCTTTATCATTACTTCCCATCGTGATCTTTTGTCCTCCACTGTCATTATATCCCATTGCGACATTTTGTCCTATGACATTATATCCTAATGTGACATTTCGTCCTCTAGCGACATTATATCCTAAAATTATATTTTGTCCTATACTTGTACATTGTTCTACATTAATGCTATACTCTACACTGTTTTCCCAAGTACATTCTATTTCCCCTTCCCTTTGGCCTTCTACCCTAAAAAAGGAGCTGGTTCATTACAAACTCCCACAATGAGGTTTGTAAGAACATCTTTGCCTCTGCGGGTAAGGTGGATCCCATCAGAAGCGTAAAGGTCATGGCGCCTAGAAAAGAGATACCAAGGATCAAGAAAGTGGTATCCCAATTGTGTGCACAACTGCGATATCCTATCATTGATCCCTATGGCTCTACTGTTCCAACACGAACCTGCGTAGATCCTCGGGAGGATCCCACAGACTACGTGACGGCTCCCACGTTCCTTCATCTCCTGAAGGAGGACCTTGTAATTCCGAACAAGCTCCTCTGATCTCACCCTACCTACATCGTTACTACCCGTATGTACAATCGTAACCGTGTTCTTCCGTCCTTTCTCCCTGATGGACCGGGTACAATCAACGATCCCACGGCCCGGTTGACATACAAGCTTGCAACGTCGCTTAGTCTTTCGCTGCAGGATGTCGTCATAGCCTCGAACCATGGAGTCCCCCACCACCAAGAACTCCTGGTTTTCAGCCACTTCATCCTCCAGTAGGATGTGGCAATGCATATCAGTTGAGCTTTAGTAGCATCTTCTAGAATATTAATGGAGTAATTCTCCAGAAACTGTTTTTCAAAAGACATATTTCCACAAATATGTAATTTCAGCGAGCAGTTTAATCACTACCTGAATTCTCTTTTCGTCTTGGCAAGGATCACCAAAATTCATGTCACGACCCACGTAGGGGACAGGCTAGTCGCGACACACACACACACACACACACACACACACACACACACACACACACACACACACACACACACACACACACACACACACACACACACACACACACACACACACACACACACACACACACACACACACACACATATATACATATATACATATAATGTATATATACATATATTTGTGTGTGCGTGCAATCATGATAATAATGATAATAACATTTATAATAGGTTTATTGAGTTTCTGTGATGCACTGACAGTATACAGTGTATTCATCTTTGGACTGTACTAATTTGAGTCAATAATGTGCACTATGGACGGAAGGTATGTGTGTGTGTGTGTGTTCAAGGCTTAGTGTAAACCAACAGGCGTGGAATTTGGCCACATTTTTCCACGACAAATGATAGGAATAAAAATAACTAATAACCATCTGATCTGGAATTCTCAGGGAATATCTGCCATTCCACAGGAACAATTTTGCATAATTCAATACACCCTCAATTTTAGTTCGTGTGTTACAAGGAGAATGAAAAGAAAGGACTTGTTGTCCATGGGATTAGGAGATGCTAATGGAATACCAAAATTATTATAATGATAATAGTGATAGTAATAGTGATGATAATGATAATTATAATACCACCCGTAGGAAGGGACAAAAAGTTGCCACATATGATAAAAATGGCCATTGTCACTTACCTAATTATGACAGAGAGGGAAATAAAAGAGATTACTGTGTGTTTCGTATAATTCCTCCATTTATTTTGTTGACAAACATAATTAGGTATGTAACAAAGACAGTGGCCAGTTTTACCCCATTTAGCTACATTTGCCCCTCTGTACGGTAATGGTATTTTATTTTTATTATCATTAGTAGTAGTAGTAGTATCATTATTATTATTATTATTGTTATTATTATTATTACTATTATTATATTTATTATTATCATTGTTATTATCATTATTATTATTATTATTATTATTGTTATTGTTATTATCATTATTATTATTATTATCATTATTATTATTATTGTGAGATTTGCCGGGTCCTGTTACCAGTTACCAATCCAAATTCAATTAAGAGGGAAACATTTGCAGGTGTGTGTGTGTTACGAATGACTTAACTTTGAACAAAATTTCCCTCTTCTGATTTGAATTTCTGCACAGGACTAGGTGCAGTTTCTCAGTTATGGTTCGTTCAAGAATCTATAAAACGCACTTCCATCAGTTCATTATTATAGTACAAGGCTTTCATCACTCCGACTGAAGCATCTCACTTTTTTCTGAAGTAGAAATATGTCAAGGTTTACGACTGTGGAATAGAATGGGTGTTTGCTGACTGCAGGTGTCCTTGTGTGTGAAAAATTCATATACGATACAGGATAATCTTATCTTTCCTATTTTTAGTTACTTTCCTCACATATGATATTCGTGTGTGTGTGTGTGTGTGTGTGTGTATGTAGGAAAGGAACGGTTATTATACGTAGCTTAAAATTCATGTGATTATATTTAATATGTATATTGTGTATAGTGCACGTGTATAGTGCACGTGTATGTGTACGTGTACATGCACATGTGTCGATGTGCCGAGACGTAGAGCAAGTGAGAGATGTCATCTGGGTTGTGGCGGCGGAGAGTGCGCGGGGCAGGTCGGGTCCCAGGTGGCCCAGGACCCTCCATAGTGTCACTGAGGAACGCCGTTGCGGGACTCCGTCGAATCGTCGCGGGACCTCGACCGGGAGAAGAGAGGACCTTCAGATGCCTTGACTGCGAAGGACACGTCGCGTCGTCGTGGTTCCCGGGCCGCCTAAAAGGTAGGTCTTAGAATGATGACATACGTGTGTATATTACATTAGCTGCTAGGCGAGGTAGAGTTTGCAAGTCTGCATGGTTGACGTGCATACACGTGGTAAGTCGCCCGTTGTGCGCCCAGAGCCTGGTATGCCCGGTGCAACACGTGGTGTAAGGACACCAGCCCTTGCACGTCGTGGACTTGCGTGAATGGGGTGCAAAGTGTGCTCGAAAGAGGCGCTTTGCACGCCATTGCCTGGCAAGTACGACGTGCAAGACGCGGTGAAAGAAGAGACACCCATAACGAGCACGGCATATCCCGGCCTAGTTGCGTGCAACGGTGCCGAGACGACGCACCTTGCACGACGTCGCCCGAATCCTTTCTCTCTTTTAAGGGTGAAAGGATTCGCGGGGATGACGTGCAGCGTCCACGTGGACCTTGCACGACAAGCATCAGAAGCTTGGGAACTATGAACAATTAGCTAGGCGAGCTTAGGAATTTGCTAGGCCAGAATAGGGAACCTCGCGGCTCGGGATGACGCGACGCGGCCAAGTCCCTGGCCAAGTCCGGGCGTCGTCAGGTCCTCCAAGTGGGTCGTGGCCCGCGGCGATTCGGCGGAGGTCTGCAAGCCAGGTCCTCCTCCTCGGAAAAACCGAACCAATGACAATGCCATCGTAATAATAATAATGGTAGTAATAATAATGGTAATAATAATAGTAATAATAATTATTAACTAATAATAATAATAGTAATAATAATTACTAAGAATAATAATAATAGTAATAATAATTACTAAGAATAATAATAATAGTAATAATTACTAAGAATAATAATAATAGTGATAATAATTACTAAGAATAATAGTAGTAATAATAGTAATAATAACAATAATAGTAATAATAACAATAATAGTAATAATAATAATAATATGGGTATTAGTAAAGATGATAATTATAATAATAGTGATGATATAATATAATAAATTGATTATTAAAAAATAATAAATGTAAATTATTAACGTAATCATATATAGTAAATCAGTAATCAGATTACCAATTAGATCATAAAATGACGAAGTAATTATTGGTTAATCAAATAATCAATACGCTAATTAGTTGAATAACAAATTGCTAAGGTCTTTAATGAATAATAAAACATTTAATGAAACAAAATTGTAAACTGAGAAAACGAAATAATTTTAAACAATGAAATTAATCATAATTGTTTATTAAGTATATTTTTTGTGTTTTACTTTATTTATACGACGTTTATGCGGTTCGAAAAGGTTCTTGTTGACGTTCGTGTTTTGGCAATGTCTCTCGTTCTGTCGCCACCTCCATCGTCAGGGTGAAAGAGCTCTTGGTGTAAAGAGACACTCGTTCTAAATCAATCAAATATATATTGAGACAAATAAGAATGGATAAGTAATTAATAAGAATAAAAAACAAGTTTTCAATCAACATTAATTGTGTAAAGAAATAGGCAATGAAAAAATGAATATTCCATCTTACATTATTAAAAGAATAAATAAATGATCGTTTTGATAAGATAATGAATTAAATAACTGATGGAATGAATAACGAAATAGAATAAATAGAATTGATTAAATAATTAAATGAAACAAATTGAATCAATTAGATGACAAATAGATAACGGCAAAATGATAATTTTCCTATTTATAATGAATGAAATGATTGGTGAAATTGATCAGTTAGGCAAAGTTAAGAAAATATTTTGGTAACATTAATGTTATAACGACGTGATTTGCAACAATAATAGATAAACCCTAACAACCAATTAAATTAAGAAATCGTTAAAGGAATAGTGAAATGATGGAAATGGAATTTGACACTCATGTTGCATCCAAGGTCATGAAGAGCTGACAACAAGGTTTTTACAAGGGTTTCATAGTTGTCAGCATTTCGTTATCGAGAAAGTTTTCAATTACCGCCACAAATGACAGCCACGCCCCCCCCACCCTCCTTTCCTTATCATTTATCTTTCTGACATTCTTGATCACGTGTGCGAATCTGTGGTCCATCAAACAAACCTGCCTTGATCTTCACGAATGACAAAGCATTCACAGTATGTATTTAATGCTCTGACAAACTATTGTTTCATCAGGCTCAGCTTGATGTGGAAAGGAGGAAATATAATCTTTTCTCGACTGACGATTGGATCATTGACAATATTTGGCATACCACCTTCCAGAGTCTCGTAAGGACCACTCTCTCTGGTTCTAATGCTTGTATCTGGCTCGGCTGTCCCACATGCAAAGAAAGCAGGGATACTTTGTACATCCTCTTTGTTGACCATGGAGGATGTTCACCATTTGAGGTGCACGCAAATTGTTTAGTTGTGGTCGTGGTATTTTAGTAGGTCTATCACAATTTTAATGTCATCATGCTCCTCTCGTAAACACACAGATTGACCTACTGGAACAGCTTCATAGACATTGCCATTATGTAGTAGAACATACTTCAGGCTGCTGTTATAACTATAGAAATAATGTCCAATCATTTGGATTATACAATGGAATCACCTAATTCCTGGCGAAGACTCTACATATTATGGCAATAAACAAACTTATTCTCCTCTTTTAAGAAATTTCACAAAAACCCGTTCCAGATTTCGGAAGTATGGGACTTTTGTTATTTGGTTCAGTAGACCCTTTTCATGTAAACTAAAAGCTAACATTTCTGCTGCATTTTTTGGAGAGACCGAAATCACGCACAAGGTCATTCAACTCCGACCGGCTAAACTGCTGAGGGGTTGATGACTGTGATGTAGGATAAGGAGGATCGTCGGAATCTGCCAACATTTCTTGCGTTTCATTGTCAGTCTCTTGCATTTCGTCGCTACCCTCTTCTTCAAATGGAGACAACCCATTAAAAAATGGTATTGGTAGCTCATCAGAGTGCAGAGTAGGTCGAGTTGCTAAGGTGATACTAGGATAAATGATTTTATGTCTGTTTTTCCTTCCCAACACCTTTTGTATTGATCAGACCAAAATAGCAGTCAGTTGTGTGGTCCTTCGGTTCCCACTAGGTCATGGGAATTCCGAAAGGTAAGCCCTTACGTTTCCCTTTCGTCCAGTCACACAGCATTTCTTCGCAGTTATGACACACAGTACGTGGGTCCCATTTCTTGTCTTGGTCACCAAGTCTTGATCACGTAAAAGTGCGCGGTAGGATTCGACATTCGACGCTCTATAGCAGGGGTTCTCATTAGGGGTAAAATTCACCCCCAGGGGGGAATTTTGGGATTTCTGGGGGTGAATTGTGACCACATTAAGTTTACGGAGTGAGGAAAGCAAATATAGGCTCTGGCCTATCTGGCCAGTCACCTGGGATGGAATTATACCAGTGCTGACCCAGGTTAATCTTAGGATTAGAAAAGTGTTACGCTGTGCGATAATATCTGCATATTATTTAGAATGCACCTTTTGAAACAGGCAATCTTGGAAAGGAGGGGGGAATGACATTCTGGCAAATGGTGAAAGGGGTGCATGAGCCAAGCAAGGCTGAGAACCCCTGCTCTATAGGCTCGCTTTTCAAACGATGTTATATTGCGCCTCTGACGAATAACCCTGACTTATGCACAAATATATTTGAAAACATCAGGTTTGTTCACACACTGATGTCTCCTTGCTGACATGATGAAATTGAAAAAAAACACACAACTATAGATCCCTGTTGATACCTGTCACGACTTTGTTTGAATAAAGTCTCCTATTTGTATTTTTAAGGTACGACTTGCGTGAATATGATGTGTAGTGTATGTTATAACTTGTATTTTATAAAATGTATGTCATATATAACCCATTGCATAGTACCCGTCTATTGGGGAGCGCTTCATTACGTTCTAGCATGACATCAGGCTCAGGATAACGTTACATAGTTTGGTGAAAGAGCTTAATCTGCTTTCCCATTGGTAAGAGATGTTTAAACTACCTACTTTGGATACATTTTGGCATCCCAGAAACGTAAGCACCCATTCCCTGGATATAAAAGGCGAAGCAGAATGTGACCCGAGTCAATAGAGAAGAGACACGAAAAGAGAAACTACTGAAAGGGACTACTGAGAGAGAACCGCAGAGAAGAGAGAAGAAAAGAAGTTGCCCACGGGTCATCTGAATCTACGCAGATTTTTTTTATTTGTCGATTGCGACAATCAACTAAACAAGTCCTTTGGACCTCAAGTACCAAACCCGTAAATTGGCAATCTCCATGCGAAGTGCAAAGCCTTCGTTTTCCGAATTGTTTCGGACATCTCTAAACAGCTGCTGGACTAAATGCGACTCGACACTATTTTATTTCTCGACTGATAAACATTCACAAGTCTCCTACGTGTCCCCGACTACCAGAAGATTCCCCTACCAGAATTTATTGTGCATCAGTCTCTCTTCAAACATGTTCTTACGTACTCCATTCAAGCACACACCGAGCTACTGTACTTGGTAATTTATTATCAATTTCTAATTCATGTAACATATGTGTATATTTTGTATGATTAATTTATGCTGCTATCTTTTCTTATTCTATGTCCATTTATGTTGAATGTTTTTCTAATAAATAATTTTAATGACGAATGTAACTATCCTCTCTGAACGCTCTATCACTCGTCTGAACTGCGCACAGGCTTAATTTGTGTGTGTGTGTGTGTGTGTGTGTCGCGACTAGAAAGGTTGCTGGTAACGTAGTGAAGTTCTGTAGTTTATCAGACAGGGTAACTAGGATTGTAATTAGGTACACCCTAAAAATAGTTCATGTTTATGCACCAACTTCACAGAGTTAACACGATGATTTAAGTCAGGTAATGGATAAAAAAAAAAGTACACGTTGGTAATAAGCGACTTTAATGCTAAAGTTGGGAATAAGATGGGAAATGAGTCTTGCATTGGGAAGTTTGGAGTATGTGAAAGAAATGACAGAGGCGAGATGTCAATCAATTTTGCAGAGAACTACAACATGAGGATAATGAATACTTTCTTCAAAAAGTGTGTAAGCAGTAAATGGACCTACAAAAGTCAAATGGAGCAACAAAGAACGAAGTAGACTTTATATTAGATGAGAGCAAGAGCGTTAGCAATGTTACGGTCATAAATAAAGCCATCATAGGTAGTGACCATAGAATGGTAGATTGCACGGCTTAATTCATTTTCAGAGCCAAAGAAATAAATTAGTTTTAAGAAAGAAAATCAGCCTTGCAAAGGTTAAGGACAATAATAAGAAATTTCAGTTAGAAATTAAAAATAGATTCAAATCTCTAAAATCTAAGGAGGTTACCATCGAAGATGCAAATTTGAATTTGGTGAATATCACCAGGGAATCGACAGAGAAAGTAGGAAATACAAAAAGTATTAGAGAAAACAAATATTCCAAAGCTACTAATGACCTTTTTTTTTTTTTTTTCATTGGTAAATGGGATTATGATAGGAAGAGTTAAGGATGTACATGTGCTAAGGGGAGAGGGTGGGGGGAATATCAGATCATTTTTTGGTGGAAGGTAAGTTGAGAGTGGAGGATAGATGGAGAAAGAGAGAAGGGACAAAAGGTAGGGAGGTTCTTAGAGTGAACTCTTTCAATGAAAAGGAGGAGTGGGAGGGAATAAAGGATAGAGTAGAGCTGGGTGTGTAGGAGGAATCGGGATGGTTCAAGGAGGGAGTCATAAAGTGTGCAAGTATGGTGTGTGGAACAAGGACAGGGGGAAATAGAAGAAAGGGTAGTGAATGGTGGGATAAGGAAAAGGAGAAGGAGTACAAGAAGAAGCTGAAGGAGGAGTGGGAGGGAATAAAGGATAGAGTAGAGCTGGGTGTGTAGGAGGAATCGGGATGGTTCAAGGAGGGAGTCATAAAGTGTGCAAGTATGGTGTGTGGAACAAGGACAGGGGGAAATAGAAGAAAGGGTAGTGAATGGTGGGATGAGGAAATAAAGAAGGTTGTAGAAGAGAAGAAGCGAGCTTTCACAAATTGGTTACAAAATAGGACAAGGGAGTCATATGAGAGGAACAAAGAAAAGAAAAGGGGCCAAAGAGGAGAGCAGATGTGAAAAGGGGTAAGAGTATGACAGAAAATTTTGAAAGTAATAAAAAGATGTTTTGGAAAGAAAATAAGATAGGAAGAGGAGACGAATCAAGTAGAGAAGAAAAGGTAAAAGGCACATTTGGAGAGATAATAATGGAAGAGAAGGCAGTAAGAGGAAGACGGGCAGAGTATTTTAGGGAACTGCTAAATATGAAAGAGGAAAGGGAGGGAAAGATAGCTGCAGTGGGAAATGCGAAGAAAATGAGGGTCATGAGTGAGGAGAATGGAGGAGAAATAAGGAAGGATGAAGTGAAGGCAGTTAAGATGATGAAAGCAGGTAAGGCACCTGGTCTGGATGGATGCCATGCAGAATGTCTGAAAAAGGGAGGTACAGTGATGGTGGACTGGCTGGTGAGGTTATTTAATGTTTGTTTAAGAGAGGGTAGAGTGCTGGAGGACTGGAGGAGTGTCTGTATAGTTCCACTTTACAAGGGAAAAGGGGACAAGTGTGAGTGTAGTAGTTTCAGAGGGATCAGTTTGTTAAGTGTAGTTGGGAAGGCTTATGGGAGGGTCTTGATTGAGAGGATTAGGAGAGGAACAGAAGGAGTAATTGGTGAGGAACAGTGTGGGTTTAGGACAGGTAGAGGTTGTGTAGATCAGATCTTTGTGGTAAGACAGATATGTGAGAAAGCTATAGGAAAGGGAAGGATGTTTTTTTGGGCCTTTATGGATCTGGAAAAGGCTTATTATAGGGTAGACAGAAAGGCAATGTGGGAGGTTCTGCAGATATACGGGATAGGAGGAAAGCTTCTGGGAGCTGTCAAGAGTTTTTATGAGAGTAGTAGAGCTTGTGTCAGGATTAGAAATGGAGAGAGTGAGTGGTTCGAGGTAAAGGTGGGACTTCGTCAAGGATGCGTTATGTCCCCCTGACTATTCAACTTATACATGGATGGGGTGGTGCGAGAGGTAAATGCAAGGGTAGTGGGTCAGGGATTGGAGATGGTTAAAGAAAAAGGAGAAAAGTGGGAGGTGAGCCAGCTGTTGTTTGCTGACGACACTGTGCTTGTGGCAGGATCGGAGGAGGGATTAAGGAAGTTAGTGGCAGAGTTTGGGAGAGTATGTGATAGAAGGAAGCTAAAGATAAATGTGGGTAAATGTAAGGTGATGAGATGTACAAGGGGTGAAAGTGGCAGCAGACTGGAAGTGAGCATTAAGGGAGAGCGACTGGAGGAAGTGGATAGTTTTAGATACTTGGGGGCAAATGTGGCAGGAAAAGGTGGAGTGAAGGTGGAGGTAGAATGTAGAGTGAGAGAAGCGAGTAAATGCCTTGGTGGATTAAAGAGTGTAATGAGGAATAGACATTTGGGAATGGATGCTAAGAGAAGACTGTATGAAGGAGTGATTGTGCCAACAGCACTGTATGGGGCAGAAACATGGAACATAAGAGAAGAAGAGAGGAGTTTGAATGTGTTTGAGATGAGGTGTCTGAGAAGTATGATGGGGGTTACTAGGCTAGATAGAGTGAGAAATGAGGTGAGGAGGAGAGAAAACAGGGGTGGAAAAGGAGTTGGGAGATAGGGTTGATGAAAGAATATTAGGATGGTTTGGACACATGGAAATAATGAGTGAAGAAAGACTAGTAAAAGAGGTATGGAAGGCAGATGTGGAGGGAGTGAACATGAGGGGACGTCCTAGGATGAGGTGGATGGATGGGGTGAAGGGGGCTTTGGGGAAGAGGGGAATGTCTGTTGAGGAAGGACGGGAGAGGACGGAAGACAGGGGTGAATGGAGAATGGTTGTATATGGATGATGTTGTGATTGCATGAGGTGGAATGGGCGAGGGGATGGGGGGTGAGGTAGTATGCGTGAGCAAAATTTGACGCAGCCCGAAGGGATTTCTCCCCGTCCTCTCCTTTTATGCAATGGGGGGACGGAGAGGGGGGGTCGCCGATTTAATGAAGCGGCCTTGCTGTGGATGTGCTGTGTCTTGCGACACTGCTTCTGACCCAGGGCAGTGGACAAGGTGCAGGGATGACCCGTCATCCAAGAGGTGCTCAGATAGGAGGGAGGGTGGAGGGGTGTGGAGTGTATTCAGGGATGGAATGGGTGGAAATGACCTACTAATGACCTAATTAAAAGAAGGACCATGGAGATTAAAAGCAGGAGAGACGAAATAGAAGGAGTAGAACTAAAGGTTATCAACAAAAGGCAGAGATCAGAGAAAAGAAAGAGAAAAATGAATGAAATAGAGGAAACTACTAGGAAAGGCAAAAGTATTAAAGGGACTGAGCGCAGACAGGCTTTAGGAAGACAGCAATTGATATGTTTGAAATAAAGAAATGGAGAAATCAAATGCAGATTGAGAATTGTAAAAAGAGTAAAAGAATTTTACCAAGAGCTTTACTCGTTTAAGACCGTAGTTGAGTCAGTAAATTCATTTGTAGACATTAGTAATGTGCCAGAGATTACAAAGGAAGATGTAAAATTTGCTCTAAAAATATGAAACGAGGAAAAGCACCTGGGAAAGATGGCATATCGATAGATCTCTTGAAAGACGCAGGCAAAGAAGTTCATTTTAAGTTAGCTCAGTTGTACACCCAGTACTTACGTCACGAAAACATTCCTGAATCATGGACAATGATATAGTGATTTTGCTTCATAAAAAGGAGACCAGAAGAACCTTAGTAACTATCGACCGATTAGCTTGTTATTATATGTATATAAAGTATTATCCAAGATTATTACAAACAAACTAAGTCAAGTTTTAGATGAAAACCAACCGAGAGAACAGGCAGGCTTTAGGAGAGGATATTCGACTCTAGACCATTTGGAGGCGATGAACCATCTAATCGAGAAAACAACATAATACAATATACCTCTCTGTTTAGCTTTTGTAGATTACGAGAAGGCCTTCGACTTGGTAGAACAAATAGCAATACTAAACTCGCTACGTAAGCAGGCTACAAACGAACAGATCGTAAGAGTTTTAGAAAAGACTTATGCGAAAGGTACCGCTATAATTCGACTACAAAGATACAGAAAAAGATGAAGATCGAGAAAGAAGTACGGAGAGGCGATATAATTTAACCCACATTATTTACCACTTGCTTAAAAGATATTTTCAGAAGATAGAGTTGGGAAAAGAAATGTTCGAAGATTAATGGCGAATATTTGAACCACCTAAGATTTGCGGATGGCATTATTCTTATTTCAGATAGAGCAGAAGACTTGTAAGATATGCTGAGTGATCTGAACAAGGAAAGTCTCGAAGTAGGTTTAAAATATGAAGAAGAGTAAAACCAAATTAATGTTCAACACGAAAGTTCAAAGTAAAGATATTATAATTCATGGTGAGAATCTTGAAAAAGTTCAAGAGTATAATTATTTAGGCCAGATTGTGAAAGTGATAAAAGATCATGATAATGAAATAAAAGGACGTATCACAATTGACTGGAAAGTGTTTGGTAAGTATAATAAGACCCTGAGAGGCTCTCTACCTTTATGTTTGAAACGTAAAGTTTACAATCAATGCATTCTGCCAGCAATAATCTACTGGTGTGAGACTTGGTAACTGACGAAGGCGATGGAAACAAAAGACTGCACAGAGGAGAATGGAGAGATCAATGATGGGAATAACGCTGAGAGACCGAAAGATAGCAAGTTGGGTGAGACAGTAGACTAGAGTGAAAGATATTGTGGAGGCGGTAAAAGAAAGGAAGTAGAATTGGGCAGATAAGTTGGTGCGAACGACTCATGACCGATGGAGCAAATGCGTTACTGAGTGGACGTCGCGAGATAGGAAGCGTGGAAGAGGGAGACCAGACCAAGGTCTAAATATACAGGTCAGACCGTTTACATTCTTCTGCGCAGCTTCTGACGTCATTTGGCTGAGTCCATTTTCTCTTTGTGATACACTGAAGAAAACTGTGAAACGCCAAGGAAGACAGGAACTATAATATTTTATATATTATATATATATATATATATTATATATCATATATATTATATATTCATATATATAGACAGGAGCTATAATATTTTATATAATATTTGTCAGAATATAACTAATTGCGTGGAGCGATGCGAGCGAAGGCGACGTCATTTTCGAACGACGGACCAGCTTCAACTGACAGCTATAGGACCCGCTAACCCCACTTTGAACAGCCAGGTGACGTTCACGGGCCCGCTGCGCCAACTCCCTCGAAAATCGGTCGGAAGTGGTTAGACCTTATATTCTTAGATCTTGGACCAGACAGAAGGTGGAAAGACGAGATTGAGAAGTTTGCAGAAGGGATGTGGCAGAGGTTAGCGATGTTGTGTGAATCATGGAATATTATGAAGGAGGCCTTTGTTCAGCAGTGGACTTAAGATGACTGATTTGATCGAGTGATATATATATATATATATATATATATATATATACAGTATATTTATATGTAGATATACATATATATATATATATACACATACATATATATATACATACATATATATATATATATACATATATATATAAATATATATTATATACATATATATATAACATTATTTCATTATGTGTTTTGTTTCTTTTGCCATACCGTAGATCATTTAATTAACAATTCCATTGAATCACTTATTTCATTGTGTTGTTGAATATTTTTTTATAAATAATTTTATTGTAAAATAAACTGATTCTGTAATCTCTCCATCATTTCACTATTCCTTTAACGATTTCTTAATTTAATTGGTTGTTAGGGTTGATCTATTATTCTTTCAAATCACGTCGTTATAACATTAATGTTACTATATTATTTTCTTTGATTTCCCACACTGATCAAATTCACCAATAAATTCATTCATTATGAATAAGAAAATTATCATTTTGCGTTATCTATTTATCATCTAATTGATTCAATTTACGTTGTTTTCTATTGCCATTTCCCTTTTTATTTAATTGATTCTATTTATTTTATTTCATTATTCATTCCATCAGTTATTTCATTCATTATCTTATCAAAACGATCATCTATTCATTCTCTTAAAGTTAAGATGGAATATTCATTTTTCATTACCTATTTCTTTACACAATCAATGTTGATTGAAAACTTGTTTTTTATTCTTATTAATTACTTATCCATTCTTATTTGTCTCAATATATATTTAATTGATTTAGAACGAGTGTCTCTATACACCAAGAGCTCTTTCACCCTGACGAGGGAGGTGGCGACAGAACGAGAGACATTGCCGAAAAAAAAAACGAACGCCATCAGGAACCTTTTCGAACCGCAATAAAGTCGTATAAATAAAGTAAAATACAAAAAATATGCCAAATAGACAATTGTAATTGATTTCATTATTTAAAAATTATTTCGCTTACTCAGTTTACAATTTTGTCTCATTAAATGTTTTATTATTCATTAAAGACCTTAGCAATTTGTTATTCAACTAATTAGCGTATTGATTATTTGATTAATCAATAATTACTTCATTTTATGATCTAATTGGTAATCTGATTACTGATTTACTATATATGATTACGTTAATAATTTATTTATTATTTTTTTAATAATTAATTTATATTATATCATCACTATTATTATAATTATCATCTTTACTAATACCCATATTATTATTATTATTATTACTATTATTGTTATTACTATTATTATTATTATTACTATTATTCTTAGTAATTATTATTACTATTATTATTATTCTTAGTAATTATTATTACTATTATTATTATTATTAGTAATTATTATTACTATTATTATTATTATCATTATTATTACTATCATTATTATTATTACGATGGCATTGTCATTGGTTCGGTTCTTACCTGAGGAGGAGGACCTGGGTTGCAGACCTCCGCCGAATCGCCGCGGGCCACGACCCACTTGGAGGACCTGACGACGCCCGGACTTGGCCAGGGACTTGGCCGCGTCGCGTCATCCCGAGCCGCGAGGTTCCCTATTCTGGCCTAGCAAATTCCTAAGCTCGCCTAGCTAATTGTTCATAGTTCCCAAGCTTCTGATGCTTGTCGTGCAAGGTCCACGTGGACGCTGCACGTCATCCCCGCGAATCCTTTCACCCTTAAAAGAGAGAAAGGATTCGGGCGACGTCGTGCAAGGTGCGTCGTCTCGGCACCGTTGCACGCAACTAGGCCGGGATATGCCGTGCTCGTTATGGGTGTCTCTTCTTTCACCGCGTCTTGCACGTCGTACTTGCCAGGCAATGGCGTGCAAAGCGCCTCTTTCGAGCACACTTTGCACCCCATTCACGCAAGTCCACGACGTGCAAGGGCTGGTGTCCTTACACCACGTGTTGCACCGGGCATACCAGGCTCTGGGCGCACAACGGGCGACTTACCACGTGTATGCACGTCAACCATGCAGACTTGCAAACTCTACCTCGCCTAGCAGCTAATGTAATATACACACGTATGTCATCATTCTAAGACCTACCTTTTAGGCGGCCCGGGAACCACGACGACGCGACGTGTCCTTCGCAGTCAGGGGCATCATCGGAAGGTCCTTTCTTCTCCCGGTCCAAGTCAGGTCCCGCGACGATCCGACCAAGTCCCGCAACGGCGCGGCCTTCCTCGGCGACACTACGGAGGGTCCTGGGCCACCTGGGACCCGACCTGCCCCGCGCACTCTCCGCCGCCACAACCCCAGATGACATCTCTCACTTGCTCTACGTCTCGGCACATCGACACACGTGCATGTACACGTACACATACACGTGCACTATACACGTGCACTATACACAATATACATATTAAATATAATCACATGAATTTTAAGCTACGTATAATAACCGTTCCTTTCCTGTATGCTACAAAAAGGTAAACATACACACATATGTGTGTGTGTGTGTGTGTGTGTTTGTGTGTGTGCAAGGTCATAACATTGCCCATAGACCAGGTCTTATGACCCACAGAGTTCTCATTCGGGAGGGTAATGGCTGCCGATCACGAGCCCAGCGTGTGATCCAAAACCATGGTAAATCTTTTACACTCATACAATCGCACGCACATGCACATCCACACGCACGTACACATACACACACACACTCATGCTGTTATTCTATGAAATACACAGTTCAACAAAAAAAAATTTGAATTGATATCAACCACTAGTATTATCTATTTTAAATATACTGGTTTCAGACATGAGGTTTTTCCTGAAATCTCTTAAATTTTTTATCATTGTTATTATTACCATTATATTATTATTATTATTTTGATTGTTATTATTTATATTATCAAATTTTTTATTGAATTTATCGTTACTCTTATTATTGCTAGGATTATTATTATTATTATTGCATTTGTTTATTATTTGTTACAATAAATATGTAATGTTCACACTTGTCGCCAACTCTCGCAGGCAGGAATAAACTCAGACTAAGACTCTTGTGTTTCCTGCTACACTTGCCACATATATATATATATATATATATATATATATATATATATATATATATACATATATATATAATATATAATATATATATACATATATATATACATATACATATATATATATATATATGTATATATGTATATATATATATATATATATATATATATATATATATATATATATTCATGCATACCAACTTCTTGCGTACAGAAGATATCTGCAGTGTTGTGATGCTCTTTCAAGCTCTGGGCGGGGACCGATTTCGGGACCACTGACTTATCAATCCAAGGCGTGTGTGTGAGTGCGCGTGTGCATGCGCGTTTGTGTGTGTATTTGCAGTTTATCTTGAGTGTGTGTGCCTTATGCACACGCGCCTTAAGGGTCTGCTGTGTCAGGGCGTGATCCTCGCCGAGGCCACGCGCCAAAAGACGACCAGCTTTATCAGAAAGTAAACACAGCGTCCAAATACGAAATGACACTCAAAACACATTAGTTAGAATGGAAAGCTGAGTAAATGCACTTTCCAAAAAGAGACCGCCATGTGTGAAGGTAGACAGATACATATACTTTCCTCTCTCTCTCTCTCTGAAAAATGCATATATACATACACATATATCATAATCAACAAATTTATACAAAGTAAGGTCAAGGAAGGGTGATTTGGGGTGAAAATAGACATCTAAATTAAGTGGAAAATTAAACAAAGTTAAATGTATGCGTGGGTGAAGACACAAAGAATAATAAAACAGAAACAAAACAAGAGAAGAAGAGGAGGCCGGGTGGGGTGGGAAACGTGATCCTTTGACAAAACCAAAAACAACCTCTTCAGATGTCAAAATCTCTGCAAGAAAAAAAGAAATATTCTGAGATTTGTTTCAAAAACAAAATACGTAACGTTCACATGATAAACAACTCAGTGAGATCTCTTTTCCATCAACCTCACTTCATATGCAAATAATGTCACATAAATCAAAGATAAAAATCTCACTTGTTAATGCGAGGGTGATCTAGGGAGTCAAACACGTTCGATATTTGTTAAGAGAAGCACAGATATGTTTGGCCTAACGCCGGAACCGTCTGTGAAATTGATTTTGGTCTCGACCTAACATGGTCAAAATCAATAGGACCCCGCTTTTGACTTTCAGTAGATGATAGATATATAATCATTTGGGAGATAGTACGTGTCAGCAGGACACACCCGGATGCACACATGCACTTCTAGAGACTAAACAAAACTATAATATCGGAGTAGAGAAGCAGATACCCAAAGGCCGTTTCCCCTTCATGAGGCGTGGTAAGGTAAAGACGTACACTCACCTTTCACCCATCCAGCACACACATGTTGTACCCATTGTCTTGGCTCGTTGGTTCTCAACCTGGGGACCATGACCTCCAAGGGAGCCGTGACAATAATTTAGGGGGTGGGGTGGGGGGTCATGAACTGCTGTTACAAATTATACGTTTATACCACAAAATCTATAAAATATAAAATAATTATGATTGTCAACCTTATAATAAAAAAGTTTATCTTTATATATATATATATATATATATATATATATATATATGATATATATATAATATATATACATTATATATATATATATCTTTTTTTTTTTTCTCCAATGTTATTTTTGACGGGGTGAGATTTGGGGAAACATGAAGGGGAGCCATACGAATGTTGAGATTTCATGAAAGGGGAAAATGTTGAACATCACTGTCTTAGCGTCATGTAGATGAAGGGTCTTCACGGTCTTCCACCCACTCTCCAGGCCGGAGGCAATGCAACAAGGTAGAGCACCTCCACAGCGGGGCCGATTTACCCCCACTGCTTCATTAAATAGTGACCCTTCCCACTCACCCACTTATGGAATTACAGAGAAGACAAAATAATCCCTTCGTGCCGCGTCAGTTTATCATCTCTTTACAACCACTCTCCACTCACACTTATGTTTTGCCTTCTCCCTTCCCTGTTCGACAGATATTCCCCTTCACCCAATCCATCTCATCCTCGGTCTTCCCTTCAAATTCAGTCCATCCACCTCTGCCTTCCTTTTTTTTCTCTCTCTTTAGTTATTCCTTCCACATGCCCAAACCATTCCAGTATTTTTGTTTGCCAGATCTCTTTCCACCCCACACTCAAAGCCTTATCTCTTATCTCACTGTATCCATCCTCGTCCTCCCCACATTTCTTGAAAAATGATCTCAAACCTATTTTGTTTCTTTTCTGTCTCTTAATTTCCATATATCTGATCCACACAGCTTCTTGGACACAATCACCACTTCGAGGATCTAGTTACAATATAGAAATTTGTAAATAGATAGATAAATAAATGAATAAATAGATAAATAAAAATAGGGGGGCTGTTTAAAGACAGGTACTAAAACACAGATAAAGAAAAACGGGACCAGGTGATGTATGTACCGGGTATATACATATGTATATATATATATGTGTGTGTGTATGTATGTATGGACAGCACATGTGTGTATACACTTTATAAATGTATATAATATACACATATATGTATATGTGTGTATACACCCAGAGCTAGAAATGGTAGATTGATAATTATCAGTCGAAATATAGAATAATATGAATTTACATATGTGGATGACAACTTTAGCAAGAGGATTGGACATCAAGACAGAACAGAAGCAATTTAGAACAAACCAAAAGTTAAGAATAATTAGGATAGTTTGGAAAAGGGCCAAGAACTAGTTTACCAATAGAGTGGTTAACGAAGACTTAGTAACCATGTAGTGAAGGCTAAAACTATTGGTTGTTTTGAGAGAAGGTTAGATAACATTATGGGTGGGGATAATAGATGTCACTGGACATGGAACTACCAAATGTAACCCTTATGGTCTCTTCCAGCCTCCTCCATTATTATGTTATTATGAAAAGAACGACCAGAAGAAACAAGGACATGTTACGGAATGAAGAAAGGACTAAGGAAGGATGATGGCACATTACGAAAATAAGATAAATGTCCACATTGGTGAAACCAGACGGAGAACGAGGCAAAGTCAGGAGGAAAACGGACAGCTCAGAGGCAGACGGTTGAAGAGAGAGGAACAAGGCAGGCGCGAGGAGAGAGCGAGAGAGAAGATTTATCAACTGGACATTTAGAGAATGATAAACCAAAAGGACACAAGAACAGGAATCGTGTATCTGTCGATAGGAAGATAAAGGAAAAATAGAACAACGATAGGACGTTGGATTAGAAAATATAAACTTAGAATAAAGAAAATGATAGCTAAATGACAAATGAATAGATAAACAGAAGTGTGACCATGAATAAGGTGATGTAACGACCTAGAAACCTCAGCAGGAAAAGATGAAGCAGGCGTCGAACAGACATGGAACAGCGCGAAAAAAAAAAAAGACACGGACAATATACCTCGGAAAAGGATTATTGGAAGGCTTGTGTACTTAGAATAGGAACAATGAAATGAGAAACACATATGCCAACATACGGAGAAGCTTAACAAACGTAAGAATAATGGGAAATGGGAATGGTACATCTAAACAAAAACAGAACAAGAGTGTAATGCAACCGAAGTTGTGATACAACTGTAAGAGGCTGGTAGATAAAGGTAGACAATGTTGGTAGATGGGTAGGTGGCGAAAATTACATTTTATGAGTTGGAGTTTTGGTAAATAATCGCTAGGGACCAGATTTTATTGCTCTATAATGCTGATGTAACAATATGTAAACTAAGCTATGCATGCATCGATATCGTGATTGCTTGAGTAAGCAGTATTGCTTAAGACGTTTGTAACAGTTTCTGATTGTAGAAAGGGTGAAGGAGAAAACTTTATTAGTTCACGAGAGTAAAGTCACTCCCTTAGGGGAGGCATTTAGATGTAAGAGTAAAGATCATTGGACCGGGGAAGTCGTGACGTCGGTGCGAGAATCACAGGTGGGGAGTCCCTTGGTGTAAATTGACAAGCCAAGTGTAATATTATTCGGGAAGAAAAAAAGGAAACTTTTATCTTCGTTTGATACTTCCTACAGAAAGATATGGTGAAACACATACTGAAGACAGTGATGAAAAGAAAGTTGAAAGTAAAAGAAGAAATACAAAACCATAGAAGGGAGCAGTGAAAAGAAGTAAACCGTTGTTAATACAGTGGTGACGGAGATAACAACAACAAAACGAGACAGACTTTGGAGGAATAGGTCATGGGTGACAAGGCAGAGAGAGAGACAGAATTTTGGTGGAGAAATGTCACACAAGACGACGTGTCAAGAATTGAGAAGGATCATGAATTTGTTCCAAGAAAAAGTAACTAGAATTACGAACACATTCAAAAAACCCTTAGAAGGTCTTTGGCTAACAGGTCAAGAATTGCAATTGACCATAGAATAGACCCAAGCGACAGGAAAATGGGGACAAGGAAGAGATTGACCGAAATTGGACTACTCAAGAAGATTGGAGATATCTGAGGTCGAATATTTAACGAGTTGGTCCATAATTTGTAGTCCAAGGAGGAGGAGTCCTAGAGACCTACTAAGGACCACAAATGGGACCATTTAACGAGAACTAAAGGTACGACGATTAAATTTACTGTTAAAGTTGATCCCCGGAGTGTGGTAAACAGCATTTCATAGGTATGAGAACTTTTGGTCCAAGGACTCCTTGAGGGCCACTGAGGGCCGTAACATGGGCCATTAAACGAGAACTAGAGGCAGTTCGTGGATGAACGACGATTAAATTGAGTGTTGAAGTTGACCTCTACGAGTGTGAGAAACAGTATTTCATAAGTATAAGGAACGTGAGGAAACAGGCTGAGAAATCCACAGTGCTGCTTTTATGCTTACTAAAAACTAGACTACGATTGAGTTAGCTAAGAGAGTTTCACCATTTCGAAAGAGGAAAAGACAAATATGAAAGCGCACTGAACCAGAGAGGAAGAAGAGGAGGAAAAACAGCGACAGGGTGTGAAGGAAGGAGGAAAAGAAGAGAAGAAAACATATCTCTGGCGTAACCAGATATATTCCAAAGACAGGGAGCAAGGA
>NC_134782.1:380000-445000 GCF_046742065.1 Oratosquilla oratoria
CGAATTGATAAGAACCCATCTAAGATGTAAGAGGATGTAAATGAAAAAAAGAAATTAAGTGTGAGGTAGAATGGATTGGAGTGGTGTTGAGATGATGTAGGCATGCGAGAGGAATGGGAGGGAAAAGGGTAACCACTATAGAGTGTGCAATTTAGAGGCGGAAGGGAAGAAAAATCGTGGTCGACCCAAACGAGATTGACCACATTTTTGCGTAACTTTCATAAATACGAAATAAGAATAATCAGTGAAGTAGTTGGTGCAAAGAAAGGGATGAAGGTGGAAAAGAAAACATATAATTTAAAATGATAAGATAAAGGAAGAAATATATTGTTACAAAGAAATTGGCGAAATGGGTAGATAGCTAAGGCAGGATCTTATTTCTGTATAAGTAAATCAGGACATCAGTTAGCCTACTCATAATCAGTATATTTTTTCCTCTTTATTCTTTACATGTTTCGTTTCGTACAACACTTCTATCACTTCCAGCCACGTGCCCAGCATGTCCAAAATACGTCCAATCTCTTTAGATTCCTGAAGTGTTTCTCTAAAATGAAGAACAGTGACGCCAGCCACAACACTACCGAAAGCAGCCACTGGGTCAGAAAGGGTAAGCGTAGTCTTCTATTTACAAATTATCATGTTTCCTTATCGGCCATCCCGTTTTTATGGTCAACTTCCTACCTACCTACCTACCCAATCCCCTTATCATGCCACACCCACGTCCCTAACCCCGCTGCAGTGAACTTGTCGAACCGGCCAGCCGCGTCCCCGTCACACCCACCGACGCGGCGCGGCGCCAGAGCCATCAGAGACGCGACTGCCGCGCTCGACCCCGCTACTGTGAGCACACGCACGACTTTGAGAGATTTGGCCTGGCGAGTCCCTTGCTTCGGGGGTTCTCTTGCTCCGCGATGAGCTTTGGAGACGGGCCAACGGAGGGGCAACGAGGGAGGAAAGGCGGGGTGAAGGTCACTGAGAGATGAATGCCGATAAAAGGAGTGGAATAGGGCTGAGAAGGACTATAAAGTAGACTGGACAGAGAAAGGAAGAGAAACAGATGGGGGAATAGATAACAAGTGAATAAAACGTGTTAGCTGATATATGTGTATGTTCAATATAATCAATAATGATTCCTCTCTAGTTTTCAACCACATTTGCATACAGAAAACATACGTAGGTAAACAGAAAGTTTGTGAAACGGGTCAAGAACATGGGAGGAGGAAGGATATTGATGGTAGTCGTAGTAGCAAGAGCAACAGCATTGTATAAGACAACTGGTGGTTACGATGGTTGTCTTCTTTGTGAGGTGAAATGCTCTGCGCACACGAATGCGCTGTAATTGGTGGTCTCGTGGATGCATGTTTACCCATGTGTAACAGTTTCCCCCTGAGGGTGTGGATATGGGGAGTGTAGTCGCCCTGGGGGTGTAGGGGAGACGTCCTAGGTCCCGTACGACACGACGCAAGCCGAAGGAGTTTGTGTTTTCGTGTGGAGGATGAGGGAGTGGTTGAAGGTAGCGTAGTCAGGAGTCGCGTGGAGTGTGGAGGAGGGGGCGTGGCGAGAGTCTGTGAAGGAGTGGAGGATATGTGGAGGTGTAGGCTGATAACATAACCCGTGTCGAAATTGAGGAAGGGGAGAAATGACATGAAATAGAAGAGAATGAGGAGGGGCGGTAGATGGAATAAGAAGATGAAGGACGGAGTAGATTGCTGAAGTTGTTGGATAATGACAGGGCAAAAGGGATTTGATACCGGGGGAGAGAATGACGGGACAGGGAGGAAAAAGAGAAAAAGAGAAAGGCAAGGAGCAAACGCAGAAAGTACAAAAAAGACTAATTGCAGACTGAAGCGAATACAAAAGGAGGCCGGTTGTATAAAGAGAAAGAATTATTGGCCAGAGAGAGAGAGAGAGAGAGAAGGGGGGGTTGTGGTAACTGAGAATTTAGTCCTGGGGCAGTTGCATCGGGCTGACGAAACAGGCGAGCAAGGAAGAGAGAGAGAGTGAGGGGAGATGGGAGAGAGAGGAATGGGTAATCGGGAGCGGGTGGGAACAGAGGGAGGGAGGGAGGGAGGGAGCACAGAGGGAGGGGAAGACAGAGAAGCTTGGAGTTCCCCGTCCGTGTTCCTGGCTGCGGGACTTTCATCTGACTCCGTCCCTCGTCCCCGCGCCGCCGCGATGACGAGGCACAAAATACGCGTATTGCACCATTCTACGCAAGTGTAGTGGTAGTAGTGTATAGCATGCACGCGGAGGGAAGACCTCCCTCTCGTAAGGCGGCTGCGTCTTTGATCACATTTGATGTTCGATTATGTGACAAAGTAACGAGAGGCAGGATGGTGGTTGTAACCATGTCTAAGTGTACTCTGTATGTAGGGTCGCTCTCTCTCTCTCTCTCTCTCTCTCTCTCTCTCTCTCTCTCTCTCTCTCTCTCTCTCTCTCTCTCTCTCTTTCTCTCTCTTTCTCTCTCTTATCCTCTCCTTCTGTCTCTCTCATTCTATGTGTGTGTGTGTGAATTTGTCCACGGTCTTGGATCACCTGCTGTACTCGTGATCAACATCTACGACCCTCCCGGATAAGAATTCAGAGCTCATATTTGGCCCAATTTGTGAATAATGCTATGACCGTACACGCACCCAAGTCTTTGTCCACCAGATGCTGTTTTCTTCTTCTTCTTCTTCTTCTTCTTCCTCTTCTTATTATATATATATATATATATATATATATATATATATATATATATATATATATATATATATATACATATATATATATATGTATATATTTATATATATATATTTATTTATATATATATGTATAATATATATATATATATATATATATATATATATATATATATATTTATGTATAGTCTTGGGCGGGACTCGAACTCAGATCGCTGAATCAGCTGTTGAGGACGACACCCTTCCATCATGGAACCGGTGTGTGTGTGTGTGCGATTCACCATGGTCTTGGATCACGTGTTTGACTCCTGATCAACAGCTATTTCCCTCCCGGAAGAGAGATCAGAGCTCAAATACAACCAATCTATGGGTAATGATGTGTTTACACGCACATACACACCCAACTCCTCGCCCACGAGAGTTGGAGTAACGACTCGCAGCGCAGCGATTCTGAAATTCTTTCAGCCCTGGATGGGATTCTAACTCGGACCGCCGGGAACTCTACCAACTGCGCCATCGAGTCATGTGCGTATGTGTGTGTGTGTGTGTTTGTAAACGATACAGTATTGTGACTGCGGTTTTTGAAGAAATAGGGGACTCGAGGAGTGAGACAAGTGTTGATCAAGTGGTTGAGGGAATGGGGTGGGGGAGACACTACGGGTGAGGGGAGTGGAGGAGGGGAGGCGAAAGTGGACTAGGAGGTGGAGGTGGGAGGAATGTCTTGGGTGCGGAAATTGCCTCCTCACACGGGGCAGGCAACCACCAGGGAGACGACAGACAGTGTATCAGTCTGTGTGATCGTCTGTCTTCACTGTGTCTCCAACAGGAAACGTCGCAATGGGATGCGCTGTCGGAACTGTTGCAGTGCACTTGCACTTTCTCAACACTCGTAGGATCGGCTGATACCTCTGATATGTCATATATATATATATATATATATATATATATATATATATATATATATATATATGTATATATATATATATATATATATATATATATATATATATATATATATATATATACATACATATATACATATATGGTGCAGTCGGTTAAGTCACTATCACTTGTCACGTGCTAGTGGAGGTTCGAGTCCTTAGCTGCATGTATGCCTCTTCAAGGTTCTCGATGTTGATGGCTAAGAATTAAAGTAAATTGTGGTTGATAAATGTATATGTATATAACTGCACACACACACACACACACACACACACACACACACACACACACACACACACACACACACACACACACATATGTATATATATATATATATATATATATATATATATATATATATTGTATATATGGGCAGGAGATTTTCTCTCAAGCATGTATGGTTAAACTTAATGGCAAGATTATTATTGCAGAGTTTTTATCTGCCTTTTCTCTTTCTCTGAGAATCTTTTTCCCTTCCACGGGAAGTTGTCTTATAATGTCACCATATGACATTGTTTTGTCAGTCACTTTGGGCATGGCTTTACCAAAGTGAAAAACTGGCCAGAACGCGTTTTCACACTACTTAGTGTGGGAGTCCCAGTCCAGCCCACTAGCCAATCAGAAGCGCCAAAATGTAATATCAGACTTCCACCAACAATATATAAACACAATAATTCAATCAGATATTCACAGTCTAGCCACTGATGAAGCACTAAGTAGTGTGAAAACGCGTTCTGGCCAGTTTTTCACTTTGGTAAAGCCATGCCCTAAGTAACTGACAAAACAATGTCATATGGTGACATTATAAGACAACTTCCCGTGGAAGGGAAAAAGATTCTCAGAGAAAGAGAAAAGGCAGATAAAAAACTCTGCAATAATAATCTTGCCATTAAGTTTAACCATATATATATATATATATATATATATATATATATATATATATATAATCTTTGTAGACTACACCGCACGAGATTATTTGTTGCATTAAACCGAAAACAAGAACGTAGAGGAGAAACCTTAATTGAGGTATAGCTCAAAGGGCTCGAAGGTTATCCGTCTAGAGAAACCCCGGCGAAGTCGACGTCTGCCCCCGCGGAGGAAGCGCAAAGTTCACGAGATCGGGTCTGCATACCTAACGAGGAGGAGATAGGCTGAGCGCGCGCGTGCGCACGTGTTCTGGCGCCGCATTCCCACCGACGCGTTGACCTGCCCACCTTGACCGAGCCCACCGATTTCTCGCCGTCATTTACGAGAACAGCTAGAATAAGATAATTAAACGAATTGATGACATAAAACAAAGTAAAATGAAACAAAATAGTTTAGTAAAGAATACTTGCATCCTCGTCGTTATTCACGAGAACCACTGAGCACAGGTAATTAAGTAAATTGAAAAACTAAGATAAAATAAAATTAAATGAAATTGAATCAGTTTGGGAAAGAGTATATCCATTATGATGACACCGTTGCTTCTTGGATGGCAGACCGACAGACAGACAGACAGCATCTGCTGTGCTTCCCTATCGGCCTCGTCCGTGAGGCAGGCAGGCAGGCAGGCAGGCAGGCAGGCAGGCGAGCGGACCGTCTCCAACCGAATCGATTTCCCTCTTGGCGCCGAACTGGCAGACACGAGGGCGACAAGCCATCCATGCGATTGTGCGGAGCCAGGGGGGCGCTGCCGCTGAAGGGGACCTTGTCGCCGTGGCCGATAACCATCGCTTCCATCCACGTGTGGAGGAGAATTCTAAGAAGGACAGCAGGAAGGAGGGATAGCGGAGGTGACAAGTGATCTTATTTGGTTCAGATTGGTCTTCGGACATCGCTTTGGGAGGGAGCGGAAAGGAGAGGAGATAAGTGGATTGTATTGTATAAAAAGGGGGAAGGAATTAGAGGAGACAAGGAAAACGATATTGGAAATGGAAGGGAGAAAGGGGTTTGGAAAGAGAAAAGAAAGGGAGAGGAAATGAAAAAGGGGTTATCGGAAGGGGAGGAAAGCGATAAGGAGTGAAGGAGGGAGAGGAGGGCAAAGGAGATTGACTGGAGACATCAGGTGTTCTCAGCCCCCCTCCCCCTCCTCCTCCTCCCCCCTCATAGGGGCGGATTGTAGGCAAGGGGAGAGGTCCTCGTAGGCTGATTCTCTCTCTCTCTCTCTCTCTCTCTCTCTCTCTCTCTCTCTCTCTCTCTCTCTCTCTCTCTCTCTCTCTCTCTCTCTCTCTCTCTCTTTTAATGCAAACACCAGACATTTGCGCTCCTTTCAGGGATGGATGAACCCTGGCTTGAACCGATACCATGCTCGACCGAGACCCCCGTCAGTCAGGAGTCCATTCCTTCAGCTGAATGAAAACCTTGGGCGTTTCTCCCGAAGAGAACCTGCGCGCAAGGAATCCACGGGACGCAGGAAAGGACTAGGATGTGGGGAAAGGGAAGACCCGAAGAAAATCTTTCCCATTAAATCCTTCATCCCAGGGTCCGAGTGAAATCACCTGGCAGGCGTGAGCCAGAATAAAATATGCCATGTGCGTCGCTGTAGAGAAGGGGTTGAAGGGAGAAGGGAGTGGAAGGGGCCACAAGGATGGATAGAGTAGAAGTCGGGAGAACACAAGAACGGAGGAGACTGCAAGAGACCATAAGGCCTACACTAGGCATTTTCATGTCCTTTACTACCTTTCATCCTTATCCATAAAGCTCTCTAATCTTCCCTTAAGACAACCTATTGTTTCAGCGATCAGTACATGGTGACTAATTCTATTTCATTTGTTGGGGGGCAGAGTAAGGAAACGGCGAACACTGACGCACTGAAGGAGTTTAATGTGAGGAAAGGAAAAAGGGAAAGAAAGGAAAAGGGATAAAGAGGCCGTGGAGCTAACGAAAGATGGGAAAAGGGAGGAAAACGAAAAGAAGAGGACGGGTGGGAGCAGATAGATCACAGAAAAGCGGAGTCCTGGAAGGAGAGGAAGAAAAAGATAGAGGGAGAAAAAAAAATAGACAGAAGAGATGACGAGAGAGAGAAAGAAAATAGAGAAAGAGATACCCAAACAGGAGAGATGACGAGAGAAAGAAAATAGAGAAAGAGATACCCAAACAGGAGAGATGACGAGAGAAAGAAAATAGAGAGAGATACCCAGACAGAGAGGATGAGAGAGAGAGAGAGATAGGGGGGGATAGAATAAGGAAGAAAGAGGGGAGTATCTAGAGAGAGAAAAGAGAGATTAGTGAACTGAAACTTTGCAAAATCAATTGCGTTTGTATCGTGCCGAAGTTTGGCATTTGAGGCCGAAAAGTAATTGGAATCAATATTTCCGAGGTGGTTCCAGACGAAGGGGAGGAACTGCCTTGGCTTGGCGGCGCCAAGAACGGGGGGGGGGGGGGAGAGGCTCCTGGCCGCCGAGGTGCCCCCCACCCCCTACCCCCGACTGCAGGCCCCCAATGCAGGCAAGCAAGCAGAGAATGCCGCTTTTTTATGTGTTTATTCGTTTATTCATTTATTCATTTTGCCAAAAGGACCATATCATCACCATGACCAAAGACGACGTCATTGAGTTGATTCGAGATCTATGAATTCACTGACTGAGTAGTCTTTTGATAAGGTATGAATATTTTTTTTCATCACATCCAGACCAATTATCATTTTCCTTTCGTTGTCTGCTCATTTACTGCTGTTGGAAAGATCGTCTGGTAGAGAATAGATGTGATTAAGTTGTTGCAAAGTGAAAACGATGGTGTTCTTATCAGTGTTGCTACAACGCTGCACCTTTTTGGTGGCTTTCACTGCCACTGTTTTCTGATCACTAAAAATATTCTTATTCCTAATGGAAATGTATATTCTAACATTATTTCTCACAAAATCAGCATCACAGCGCAAACGAAGATCAATGAGAGCAGAGGATGGCGAGCAAGGTGGGTGGGGCTTCAGCACACTGAAAAAGCCATAGAAAATGGGAGTCGAGTCATCAGAGCAACACTCGTGTTGAAACAACAAGAGAAAAAGAATATGTGTGTGTATATATATATGTATATGTATATATCTATATATGTATGTATATCTATATCATATATATATATATATATATACAGGTAAACGTCGACTTACGATGGCCGCGACTTACGATTGTTCGACTTTACGATGACGACGACGACGATATGATAATTTAACCCCTTCCATACGGTGCCGCACACGTAGGCGTCATGAGGAGCAAGTGGATTCGCGACGCGGCCATATCGGCGTCTTGATTATATTTATTGTAGTCGCCCCTGTGTTTTTACATTCTTTCAAATGTGCCATGAATCCCATTCTCTGTGGTTTTCAAAATTCGCGGGTGAAAGAGAGAACGATCGATATAAGCGGTGACTATATTTTATGATGCGAGTATTATTACGTCACGTCGTACGGCTGGCATTGGCTGCTGCCCGCGAGATTTAAGTTCCGTACTAAAAATACATATTATAGTGTTTGAATATGGTAAAAAGGATAAAAATAATTAAATAAACTACTGTACATGTTTAATAGGCTATATTCAGTATCTCTGGTGGTTAATATACAGGTAGGCTAGGTACAGTGACCACGGAACAGTGATACACAAATTGGGGATCGACTTACGATGAAATCGTCTTACGATGGCTCTATCGAAACCTAATGCCATCGTAAGTCGACGTTTACCTGTATATATACACACGTACATACACACTAATTTATTGTTTTAAAAATACAACTAAACTCTTCAGAGGTGATAGTGAGGAAAATATGTGTCAGGTTGAAGAGCCACGTCTGTTGGCAGTGACAGACGTGATAGCGACCAGATGAAGGGGGTTGTTAGTGGAAGATCACCGAAGGGCAGTAGATAGTGACGATGGGGGGAAGGTGCGGTGGTCGACTCAGTGAGCGTCCGGGATGCGCCGGCCGGCCGGCTGGCCGGAGGGATGGGCTGGGAAACAAACGGTTTACCTGGCACAGTTGGAAAAGGATTACTGCCAGCAGTAGGGAAACGAAAATAGAGAGATGATGATGGAGATAAAAATACAAAGAAGGAGAAAGTAAAGAGGTGGCGGTGTTGGAGTCGAAGAAAAACGAGAACAGCATCGATGGAAGTGACAGCAGCGGTGCTAAGTGGCGACCTTTACCGCGAATATAAAAAATCGTGGACTTGTAGAGAGGCAAATTGGTGGGCAAAAAAAAATCGACGATATTTTTTTTATCGTGTGAAGACGTCTTGAGTGGCCTGCCAGCCAGCCAGCTAGTTGCTGCAAATGGAGATGGCAGAGATTATGTGTGTGAGACTTCCCTTCATGGTCGAGACTCACGAAAGCAAAATCGCCGCCGATCAATCGAGATTCCGTTCATATAACTTTTTTACTTCTCTTCCTCCCGCCCTTCACCGTCAGTTGCATAAAATAAATCGTCTAACGAATGCCAGAATAGGATGTATAAAGTGCGCCACATTTTCCCAAAACGGCTGACGCTTCATACATTTTCTTTCTAAAATCTAACGACTTTATTCCGTTAGGGTAGACAGACTCGAGGTCAGAAAGGGGTCTCGCCCCCAAATCCTCCCGTTCAAACGAAGGAACATCTTCGGTGGTAGCCTGAACAAACCATGTAAAGGACGTCGCCGGGTTGATGGGGTTAATGGGTTGGGCTGCGGGAGATCGATCAGCTCGCCTGCAGGTGTTGGTGTTCCCCTCCCCCCCTTCCCCTCCTCCCTCCCCCTCCTCCCTCCCCCTTCCCTCCTCCCCCCTTCCCCCTTCCTCCTGTCTTTCCCTCTGCGTCATCGCACTTACTACCCCTCACCTTCCCCTTTTCCTTCCTCCCTCCCTCACGATACATTCTCAATTCTTTATCGTTCGTTATTTCCTCACTTTTTTCTTCCTCGTCCAGAATGTATTACTTCTCCCTTTTTCCTCAGAATCTTTCTACCATCTCTTTCCTTACCCCTCACCTCCCCTCGGATTCCATCGCCTCCACTTCTTTCCCCTCCCTACCCTCCGCTCGTTTTGTTTCCCCTCACCTCCCCTCCCCTCCCCTCCCTTCTCCTCCCCTCCTCTCTCCTCCCCTCACTTCACCAACCCTCATCTCCCCTCAAATTTCCCCGACCCTCTCCCATCCCCCTACCTCCCTCCCCCGTCTCTTCCCCTTTCTATAACTCATTCGCGTGCATTCCATTTCTTGTACTCCCCTTTTATTATAATCTTCTTCCTTTGTCCTTTCCCTGCTGACCACCCATCCCCTCTTTTTTAGAGGGGCGATGGTAGGAAGCAGGAAGGTAAAAAAACCTTGACCACGGCCCTCGCTTGCAACTCTTGTTTGTTTTGGTGCCTTCTTTCTTTCCTGTGAATACTTCAAAGACACTTCGTGATCCTAGCGTACACATATACTACCGAGTTTCGACTAAAACACGAGAAAATGGTTGAAGGTTTTTAGGATAAGTCGGTATGTTCCGACTAAAGGAAAAGAGAATCTCGGAACTGAGGACTTTGGGATAACAACACTCGTGTTGGAATTGTTACACGATAGGAACGTTACAGGAAAGACGGTCAGAGGAAGTATGAGAAATGGTGCACAGTTTCCTTTCTCTCAACCACTGAGTTCTCTAAAGTTCCAAGGATGTTACGAGAGAATGGTCGATAACCCCTTTGTGGCCTGCCAAAAGAGTCACGCACCGCTGAAAAGAATAGCCTGCCAGGATATTCATGAAAGTTCCTCTGGTAATACGGAAGACGCCAAGCTATACAGTAAACCCTCAACATAAGGGACGATATGGGGACAGGGGTCTGTCGTTATATCCAAAGATCCGTTATAATCGAGGATCCGTTATATCCGATGGAAATACCGGACAGATCCGTTATATCTCGAAGTTTGTCCAGTATTAGAAATTAGAGGTTCTTCAGCATTTTCTTCCTCTTCTTGTTCTCCATCATCAAAATCTTTTTTTTTTCAATTCTCTGTTGTTCAATTGTGCTTTGGTTGCAACATTCACTTGACTATTAAGTTCATTCGTAATACGTTTGAATTCTATTCCAGCGTTTTAAGAATATACCCATAATGGAGTGTCCCTGACATTCACTAGTCCCTTACGTAATCTGTTACGTAACAAAGACCTGATCTGTCGCATGGATTATGTTACAAGGAAAAGAGAGACGAGAACCGTAACCGATTCAGCTCACGATCTATACCGGACGTACCTGGCCGCGCGCACTCCGCCCCAGGCCCCCTCCACTTCTGACGTTCCCTAAGATACTTATCCTTCTAGTCCAGTTGTCGCCAGGCTATTCTCTTCGTCGCAGTGGCACGATAAGAAAGGGAGGGGATTACAAACCCCAGATCCCTTCTAATAGGGTCTAAACTTAACCATGTTTGGATGTTTTGATAACCAGATCGATCAATGCAACTCAGACATGGCTTGTGATGCGCTGTACAGCTGGCTGGAAACAGTGCAAATATGAATGTTAGAGATAACATCAGATATGAAGACCTCCGCCAGTTAGGGTAGCGTAGCGACTTAATTTGTGCCTTGGGTGGGGAAGGGGGAGAGAAGATAAATGCCAACGGGTTCCATGACCCCAAGCAGAAACAAGAAAATAGACTCCAACATTATCTGAATTAAGTTGGAGGCGCTGAAAAGAGCAGTTGTCGCGAGACAATAGACCATGCATCAAGACTTAATTTACAACCTCGGAACAAGAATGATCATGATTTACTTGGGATGATTAGAGGATCTGAATCGTGACATACATCGCAGGCTTGGTTCTGGCGAACGTCAAGACGATATTCTTCACTGAGAGAGAATTCGTCTCACGAGTAATTTTCTTCTCTTCCGTGTGCACCCTTTCCTATCTCACTCCTCCTCCTCCTGCCCTCCACTCCTCACCTCCACTTGCTCTTCTTCTCCCTCCATTCTTCCTCCCGACACCCCCTTACCCTCCCCACCACACACATACTATGGCTTTACGATGTTGTCGCAATGTCGTTCGATTCTGATCAGATGGTGGACAGATGTGTCGTGAGACGGACCTGTCAGCCATCTCGAATCCCCGTCCATGGTGCAGGTGGCTCGGCTGAGGCTTGCTTCGCAGCCAACAAGGACACACGTGGCTGCAGCAGCCCCCTTCTTTCCCACCCCCAGTGCGATGTTTCGGGGAGGGCGGGGGAGGGGAACCCAAGTTAATAATCTCGCGAGAGAAATGTTGGCATTGATGGACAAAATGTGGGTGGAGATTAAATCGTATGTGATGATGATTCCCACAAACACTGGACCCATCAGTCCTCTGATAAAGGGAAAACATTTAGAATAGTTTATTCAGAAGTGAGATCCCGCAAACGACGGTGATGATTTTTCTGTAGTAAATAATTAATCAGCTCTGTCCTTCGGGACGACATCACACCGAAGAGATCGAATTGTAGAAGTAGTAAAGGAGAGATTTAAGGATGGAAACAGAACAAAGGGATGGCAGAAGTGAAAGAGAGAGTTCGGTATTATTTTCGGAGTTCGTGAAGTTCGAAGTCCCATCCAGAAACCGTCTGTCTGCAGGAGTTCCATCAAGTTACCCTGAGAATTAGCGGGAGGGAGACGGAAATCTGTCGACCGTGACAGATGAGACGCACCTCCACACAGAATTGGAACGTGGCTCCCGAAGAATACATTTGGCAGCGTCCAACTATCCCCAACTTCATGAGGGTCATACAAGAGGACCTTATAGTCGATGTATTACTTAAAAACAAAACAGGTGTTCTGCAAGGGCATCATACATCCAAGAAGGCTTCTGCGTCGTATTTGTAGTGCAAAATAACACTTGCGTTAGGGACTGGGGAGCTGTGTGGTAGATATGAAGTGGAGAGAAATGAAGTTTACTTGACAGTCTCGAAACTTAAGCCTGCGTCAAAAGAATACAACTCTGGTAGAGGTAAATAGGTAATCAAATTACACATAATCTAGTGGTAAGTTGAAAGAGTATGTAAGTGTGATTGACGTAAAATTAGGTTAGCAATAGTGTAAATGATACCGAAAAAGGTAGTATTGACGTTTCTTGAAGTAGGATGAGCGTAAATGGACCGCCCGCGGCGAGCGAACTCTGTAATTAGGGCAAGTGGCGAAAGAGATGCGAGACATTTGGGCGTTTAAATCATGTCCTCTTGGCGAATGATTTGTGCCTCAGGGCGGCCACGTACCTCGTGGAAGACACAAGACGAATGCGTTAAGGTCTTGACGTGGGCACCAGACCCGCGGTCGATTAGTTGCAGGGGCGTAGCCGTGAGTCGCTCTCAGGGACGTAAACAACAGCTGAGGCCCGAGACCGAGGAAAAAAAAAACTGTGCCACAGCTACACGTCGTCACAGCTGAGGTGACGGCGGACGGTGTAGCGGCTTGGCACCAGAAACGTGGATCTGAGTGCCGATTGGCGTTCGACAGTGGCTCCTTGCACTTAGAATGAGATACAATGATAAAGCACTGGTTCGTAGCGCTTTGACACTAGATTCATCAGTGGCTCTTTGATTTACAGAGAAATATAGTGATACTGTCAGGAGACCTTTCGGTCTATAACGAAGTCGAATGAAACGGAAAATGATCAGGCTTTTATCTAAATTGAATTTCACAACTTCAAATTACATTACACCCAATTGACTGGGCTGGGAAGCTTATTCTATTTATTGACGGCACGGTTGGGAAAGGGTTCTTACCTACTTTTAGATTAAATCTCCGTCCAGACATATTGGGGCCGTTATTTCTTGCCCCGTTATTTTGTAGTGTGGAAATATTTTCGTTCTTGATGTTATCAGTTCCTCCCCGGATCTTTCTTAAGACGAACATCTGACGCGCCCTATCGATATTTATGACTTTGCGCCTACACCTCATTACACCTGCTCTACCCTTCGACACCTACACATTCGCTAAAGATACCTCTCTACTCGCAGTGGTGCACTGGTGGCGTCATCGGAAACCTACCGGTCTCGCATTTGTTTAGGTGTGGGTTCGAATCCCGCACTCCTTTCCGATTCCCCGCAGTGACTGTGACCCTCCCCAAGAGTCCCTAAAACGCACAGTGTGGTGGGCGCGCGTCGTGCGGAGTTGTGCTCGTGGGTCATCCGTCGCCACTTTACACCCCACCCCCCACCCCCATCTCGCCCAACTCCTGGCTTCACACCCAGTGTTCATTTCCTTCTCGCCCACCTACACTCTTCACGCCCACCTACACTCTTCACGCCCAACCCCTCCACACCCAACCTCTCCACGCCCAACCTCTCCACGCCCATCCTCTTCACGCCCATCTCCTCCACACCCAACCTCTCCACGCCCAACCTCTCCACTCCCAACCTCTCCACGCCCAACCTCTCTACGCCCAACCTCTCCACGCCCATCTCCTCCACACCCAACCTCTCTACGCCCATCCCCTCCACGCCCAACCCCCAACGCCTAACCTCTCCACCCACATCTTAATATCCTTACATGGTTCTCCTTCAGCCCTCACCCCATGCCCTCCACCCCATGCCCTCACCCCATGCCCTCACCCCATGCCCTCTTATCCTGGTATTGACTTGTTTATTGTCTGGTTTTTGTACGTCAGCTGCAATCATCCTCTCTCTACGTTGAAAACTAATGCATAAATTAATTGATAAATAAATTAATTTAGTTACCTGGGCTGAGGTCCGGGTAAGGGTAAACATCTTACTAAAAGAACAGTTTGACTTCACGTTTCGAATGTAATGTTTTCGGTGAAACGGTAGCGCGCCTCCTGGCGTATACTCCTCCGTTGACCGTTACCTCTTGGCGGACTTCGCCGATGCAAATGTCGGACGGTTTTTGTTCGGATGAGGGGTGGACAAGAGTCCTGTCATTCACGCGGCGATCAATCGGATGTAAACAAGTCTGATGCCTCAGACCTGTCTATAAAAAAAAGGGGGGGGGGAGATGGAATTCCACGACGACCAGATTGGCATTGCTGGACCGGGTCTCATTATCATAAACGTTTTCCAGTGACTAATTTAAACACTAATTAGAAATAGTTTAGCAGTTTCAGCTCACGTTGCTTACATTTTAAAGTATCAATTAAAGAATATTTCTCATATTTCTCTGAACCAGTAGTCTTGATAAAGTAAAGGATATATGTTCAAACAGGCAAAGGAACATGAGACCTCTAGGTAAGAAGAATAGGCTGTGACGCCATTCAACATGTACTTGAATGCGTTTGAATCCATCTGCAAGTATTTAATTATCAATCACAAATTAAATGAATAAATAAATAAAAATATATGTAAATAAATAGAATAAATAAGTGGTAATGATAAAATGAATAAATGAATTAAGTTGATATTAACAATGAACAGTTAAAATAGATAAATAAATGAATAACCGAAAACAAAATATCCATGAATGGAAGCGACTCAGGGTCGACGCCGTTCAAAGCCACGCCCACCGTGGAGGGAGTGGGAGTGGGAGGGGGAGGAGGGGGACACCAGACCCGCCCACTTTCCTGTGCTTCTTCAAACCGGTCCTAACTCAAATTGATCTCTTTGGTGCCTTGCTCTACTCCCCAGGTTTCATTTCTTCTCGCAGCCGAGGAAGTAAATATGGGTTGCGAAATTATTTACTCACCTTGTACCCTCTTTACTCATCTGAAACATTTTATCTCGTTTCTAAAGGCAAAATTAAATCCTCGTCCCCCCACTACCCACTCTACATAGAAACGTGATAGGGATGGGAGGTTCCCTGTCGGGCCCTTCAGAACTTAATTAAAGGAAGAGTTTATTAGAGGTGGATAGCTTTATGTATTTGGGGTCAGTGTAAGAGGCTCGTAGATATAGGTAGACAAGTGAGGTAGAAAGAAGGGTAGATAGTGAGAGTTTAATTTTTATTGGATCGGCTGTTTGGTAAACAACAGTTCGAAGGCGAGGGTTGCATTTTATGGGTTAAGAAGTTTACAAACACAGCCGAAGGCGAGAAGGTGAGAAAATGTATAACTTCGTTCTCAGCGTTATGTTTATAAACAAGTGCCTGGGGACACGGTTTCATTGCTCTATGAGGTATTGCTGATGTAACCTAAGTCAGTGTGCAGTGAATTCGAGATTGCTTAAGTAAAGAATATTGCATGCGGACTTGAATGGAGAAAGGGTGGAGGAGGATAAAATTCGATTGGTTCACGATTGTAAGATCACACCCTTAGGGGAGGTTTTTAACTATAACATTAAAGATCATTGAACTAAAGAAATCATGACGTTATGCAGAACTGACCTAGGACCCAAACTGAGTGTTTTCGACGGGATTACTTGAGTGTAACTGAGAAAAGCAAGTTGTAATAATTTGAAGATCAAGAAAAATCGGCACAAGTTTAAATTAACCTCGATAGAAGACTATAACTAAAGGAAAAGAGCTTTAACAGTGGATGATTGGAGACATGGAGCCTACCAACTAAAATTGTGAGTGACAATCGTACGTCGCAAAGACAGTGGTGAAAGGAGAGTAGAAAGTGATAGACATACTAAACGAAATTAAAATCACAAAAGATAGACGGGACTTAGGGGCGGCAAGAATGTGACAGCAGGGCACACAGCCAGAGGAAGTGGATAGTTTCAAATATTTAGGGTCCTATGTAGCAGTGAATGGAGGAGAGGGGTGGTGGAGGTAAACTGTAGAGTGAGGGGAGAAAGTTAAATATTTTAGGAGAATAAAGATTGTCAAGATAAATAAATATCTAGGAACAGATGCGAAGGAAAGACTGTATGGCGGGGTGATTGTGTGTGTGTGTGTGTGTGCGTATGTCTGTTTCGATGTAAAAAGAGATTTAGTTACATTACTTCTGTTCGTTACATCTGTAATAGATTAGTACGTCTTTGTAGAAGATGAACAATGGTGCCCTCGGGTCTCGGGTTTTTTATCCAAGAAAAGGGTGTTAAATAGTAACAAAAATAAGATAATAGAAATATGAATAAATATATGATTAATTTGGTAAATGAATTGAGACATGAATGAATAAAAGATGCAATGGATGAAAAATATGGATCGTTACGAAGAATCAAGGATATTCATAATAAAATAGAACACAGAAATAGGTCATTTGATGAATCGTCATCGAGAAATTCAAGGAGCTACAGTTTGACCATGAAGCGGGCACACATCATCCTTGCTTCACTTGAGGCTGTGGAAATCGTCAGATTATTAATATTATCATAATTATTCTTATTCTTGTTATAATTTTCTTATATATATATATATATATATATATATATATATATATATATATATATATATATATATATATGTATATATATATGTGTGTGTGCGTGTGTATATATATATATATATATATATATATATATATATATATATATATATAAAGACGCCGAAAATTATGTTTTTCTCTACAGAGAAAACTGTGGTAAAATAAAGAACTCAAAAACGCCACGCGACCTTGGGGCGCACGGCGAAAAGGCCTTGGATGATAAGACTCGCTTCAAAAGCACCTGAGGGCAACCCCCCCGCCCCACACACACACACACACACTTTTTTTTTTTTTTTTTTTTTTTTTTTTTTTAATTCCACCCTCCTTCCAAAAACCAACCTGTCGCTCAAGAATGAATATACGCAAATACGAACGATAACAAACACGTCCATGTGTAGATTTATAGCTACATTATAGTAAGCTTCAATGAAATAATATCCTCCATAGGACAGATTAAAACACACATATAAGAAAAAGAAAACGACAATACGAAATGAACATCGCTGAGAAATCCAAAGAGAATCCCAAAGAATTCTATAGTTACATTAGAGATAAAAAGGTTGTTAGGAATCACATTGGTCCACTATTATCTGCTGACGGTCAACTTGAATATTCAAATGAAGGAATGTGTAATCTCTTAAACAATTATTTTAGCTCGGTATTCGTAAACGAAACACCTCAAAGTGAATTCCAAACTGAAACCTGTGAAAAGTCTGGGGTAAACTTACTCACTACGGTAAATATAACAAAAGAATCAATTAAAAGGTGTATAGACAAACTCAAAGTTAATAAAACACCAGGGCCTGACGGTTGGCATCCAAGAATCTTAAAGGAAATGAAAAATGAGATTGTTGTTCCATTAGAAATTATTTTCAAGAAATCCATCATATCCGGAGATGTCCCAAGAGAATGGAAGCTAGCTAACGTTGCTCCCATATTAAAAAAAGGTGACAAAAAGAAACCAAATAACTATAGGCCTATTAGTTTGACTTCGATCGTAGGAAAAATAATGGAAACTATCATCAGAGATGCTATTGAATATCATTTAGAAAGTAACCGTTTGATAAATGATAGCCAACATGGTTTCAGACGGAAACGTTCTTGCGTGACTAACTTACTCGAATTCTACAACACAGTTGTCTCGAATTATGACAAAAGAAACAATATAGATTTAATATATCTAGACTTTGCAAAAGCTTTTGATACCGTCCCACACGAAAGACTACTTACTAAATTAGCTTTGCATGGAATAAGTGGTAGCCTATTAGGTTGGACTAGTAATTGGTTGAAAGGTCGAAAACAGAGAGTTGTTTTAAATGGAAAAACTTCTGGATGGAAAAGTGTTGCAAGTGGAGTTCCTCAGGGTTCCGTTCTTGGGCCACTTCTATTCATAGTATATATAAATGATATAGACCATGGACTAAAATCTACTGTTTCCAAATTTGCTGATGATACAAAACTGTGCGGAGTGGCAAATGATCACTCAAACCAATTAGATATTCAAGAAGATTTAGATCAATTACAGCAATGGTCTGAAAAGTGGCTAATGAAATTTAACACAAGTAAATGCAAGGTAATGCACATAGGTAAAAATAACAGTAAGTACGATTACAAGTTATTTGGAAATTCGTTAACAAAAGTGGATAGTGAAAAAGATCTCGGCGTAATTATCAGTAACGACCTCAAATCATCCAAGCAGTGTATTTCAGCCTCTGAGAAAGCAAATAAGATTCTGGGATTGATTGCGCGATCTTTTGATTTCAAAAGTCCATCACTCATTAACAAGCTATATAAATCGTTAGTTCGTCCACATTTGGAATATGCTGTTTCCGTATGGTCACCGAATCTCATTAAAGACATTGACAGACTGGAAAAAGTACAACGGCGAGCCACAAAACTGATTCCAAATATCAAAAATAAATCATACGAAAATCGACTTAAGCACATGAATCTGTTTTCCCTAAAAAAGCGTAGACTCAGAGGTGACTTGATACAGGTCTTTAAGATTTTAAAGGGAATTGACAACATCAAAAGTGACCAAATTTTCACATTGAATGAGAATCAGACAAGAAACAATGGTCTCAAACTGTCCGGAAATAGATTCAATTTGGAAGTAGGTAGAAACAACTTTGCCAACCGTGTAGTTAATGAATGGAATAAACTTCCTGCACAGGTAGTGCAATGTAGTTCAGTTCGAAGCTTTAAGAATCATTTAGATAAATACCTAAGTAAGATGCTGTAATTATTATAATTTATGTTATATTATTTGTTTTTGTTTTGTTATAATTTGTCTGTCTGATTTTCATTTATTATTAGTTATATGTCAATTTATTATCATTTACTATTTACCTGTTTGTTTGTTATTCAACTATACCAATGCATTTATTTATGTATTTTAATTATTATTTACATTGTTATAGTTTTAATTTATTATTAATATGATTGTTTTTTTTTTTTTTTTTTTTTTTTTTTTTTTTTTTTGCATCCGACCTAGATATGGATCAAAAGGTCTCCTGTCGGCATGCTTTACCTTTGTAATCTATGTAATCTAATATATATGTGTGTATATATATATATATATATATATATACACACAGGAACCCACAGTCGGAGAAAGAATAAACTTCGAATAAAGAAAAATCCTATATTTCGGCTATCAACTGTAGCCCTCTTCAGGAAAGTGAAGAGGGCTACAGTTGATAGCCGAAATATAGGATTTTTCTTTATTCGAAGTTTATTCTTTCTCCGACTGTGGGTTCCTGTGTGTAATTTACAAATGTGCTACTACATTTCTGTTTAGAAATATATATATATATATATATATATATATATATATATATATATATATATACACAACTACCTGGGACCTTTTGATTTATAAATTAGATAATAATAACAACATTAATTATGATAATGATAACATAAGTAATAATAATAATAGTAGTAGTAGTAATAATAATAACGGTAAGCCTATTTCTAGAATATACATCTTATATTTACGAATTTGAATTTACGCGCTCCCTAAAAATGCGCGAGCGTATCCTTAGGGGATGCGTACCACAGACGGAAAACCGCTGAGACCCTGGCGTACGCGCACAAGCGTCTGCACACACACAAGCTCATCGCCTCGACTCTCCGCCAAAATGTTCACATAAACTACGGGTACTTACAGGCACAGTGGCACGACATCGAAGTTGAACTAACATAAACTTCGAGCACACAGTTATGATACATATGCAGTGGTGGATAATTGCACTCTTGTGAATTATTGAGCATATTATCGTAAGTAAGGCCTTCATAAATCTGTTGTTGAGGATCGTCCTCTTAGTTCCACAGGAATGTGGATCAGACAACTGAACAGACTGGTCTCAGGAACTCAGAGGAGACTGTGATGGCGGACTTTAGCCAGTGGAGAACCCGCGCCGGAGACCAAGCTGTTGATGAGCTGTGCAACAAGGCCATTAAGATTGTATACATATTTGCATACTGCTGGTTATGACAGTGCTAAGCAGACTCGAAGCAGAAGACGAATTGCAAATTGCAGTATCCTTGAAGCGAAATTGGATGTTAGCATCTGCAAGACACAAGAGAATGTTAAATGCTGATGATGATGATGTGACAACTGTGAACTGGTGATGGATATTGCTGTAAGCTCGAGATTTTGTTGTTGTTGTTCATGTATCACAAAGGAAGGAAGAGCATACGACAGAACAACGTGAAGTAACAAAGGTTTACGAGGGATTACAAAGGGAGAACATACCAACAGGTGACCTTTTGGTCCATAACAAGGTCGGCTGATATGAATAGATAGTTAAATGAAGAGGCAGACATTAACTCCAGTGCACTATATTTTTTTTACAAGTTAGATGGAAAAGAATAACAGTGGTTTCAACCAGATTCACAAAGTGAGGAATTAAAAAGAGAATCTCATTAGTTTATCTAACAAAATTCATGCCATCTTTTATTTTTAATTTCATTTTTTCCAACAGTTTCTCTTCTTCTTTGCTTCTTTGTGTGTATGTGCGAGTATATATATATATATATATATATATATATATATATATATATACGAGCGTATGTAATTTCTTGGAAATTTAATGATTATTTTCCAACAGGTCGGGATCGACTATCTATCATTTCCGTTTAGTCTAGATGCGGAAGGAGGTTGAGGACACCGAAACAACAATGTGGTCACCACACAGGGGTAAGTCACTAAAAATACGAATTGTCGAAAACGAGGCTTTAAAAAGAAAAAGGTAGATAACTGGTGTTGAACCCTGCGAATCACAACACGCAATTCGAAGCGTCCTTGAATACGCAACAAAATGTTTCGAACCTCGACCTCTGACTGAAGAAGAGGAAGAAGAAGAAGAAGGCTGAGAACAGCTATGCGTTTCAGTGGCGTCTGGTCCCGTTAACTAATTGAGTAATTGATCAGGATGTAACAAGCGGTAAGGTGGAGAAATGCCGTTGATTACATTACTGGAAAATATGCACTGAGACGATAATTATCAGGGACAGACCAAGCAACTCAGGCAACCAGTAACACTACAGAGAAGTATTTTACAATAGAATTAGTATTTCTTCAGCAATAACCAGCGCTTCTATACTTTGAGACATTGTCGTGAGATGGTGAGGGATAGATTTAAGCAAAGACAGTAGAAAGGAGAGCTGACAGATATTAAAAGTGATCAGCCATTTTTCTTTTTTTTCCGAGATCTTGTGGAAAAGCAGGTGGCAGGCTTTACTGATTTTTTCTGGTTAGTCCCGGGTGATGTTAATCCGCAGGTGACAAACAGGTTTAAGACCATGATGAGTAAAGGTCCGTTTACCCGGTCAAACTTGGTTTGTCAAACATGTATTTGAAATTATGTTTGCCCGTGTGAATGGGGTATTTAGTTGTCAGATACGTTTGTCAAACGTGTTTGACAAACCAAAACGTTTGTCAAACGTGTTTGACAACCAAAAACCCGTGTAAATGGCCCTTAACTCTCTAGAATATTTGTTGTGGCCAAGGCCAGCCCATTTTATTGATTTGAAAAAACATAATGAAATTGGTGAGACTGTCTTAAGAAGACCCTTCCGTAGATGGTGGAACTTTTCTTTCTTATTCTGTCTCCCGCCACATTAGCCTATTCATCCCCGCGGCATCATCCCATTTTAGGGACCATCGTAACACCCCTACGGACCCGAATCCCGCACAATTCCTTCGGCGGGATGGAGAATTATCTCCACTTGGGGAAAGAAAAATTCTCTGGTAATTGTTAAACTTTTGCTGTCCCTTATTGCTGCTGTCTTTCCTGAATCTGTCTTTTCCCACGTCTTCGGTGTGCCATCGTCTCCAAGGATAGAATTACTGGTTCATTAATTACCGGTAGAAAAAGAAAATGAAAGAGGTTTGCGGGAGATAGAGAAGAATGGAGAAGAATAAGAGGCTGGACGCCGATGTCTTGTCCGACTCTGAAGACGTACAACACAGCGACGCACCTCAATTATTCAATTTGGCTAAGTTTGAGGTCTCTGAAGACGCGGCCCCAGCAGTGAAAGGGTCTGATTGGGTCCAGACCCTCCTTTAGACCGGAGTTAGACCCTTCCGTCTGCTGAGTGAAATCATCTGGTAAAAAAGAAAAAAAGAAAAAGAAAAAAAAAAGAAAAAAAAAACTGATTGGGCCCAGACCCCTCTTTAGACCGAAGTCAGACCCTCCCGTCTGCTGAGTGAAATCGTCTGGTCTTTCAAAAAAAAAAAAAAAAAACGACCGCGAGATCGTCTTGGTGGGCTTCATGGACGGAGCAGGCTGATAGCAGAGGCCCAAATTGGTTCTCCTCCTCCTTCGCTCGCCGGTCTTACCTGCTGTCTGGGCATATCAGCTGATGCTCAAAGAGGATTTATGTGTGTGGCACTCGCGGGAGAGATTAGGTGTCGAAAGGAGTTTAATCTCAAGGATTCAGAAGACATAAACAGGAATAAAATCGTCGACACTCAGGAAACCAGTCGCGCGGATTTTTTTTTATGTGTGCGTGCGTGCGTGCGTGTGTGTGCGCGTTCGCTCGCGTCTGTGTGCTTGTGTCTCCCCGCCAGCTGCTACCTACAAACCGTATTTAGACGTTTATAATTTATTAATTTATTTGTGTTTAGTTTATTCATTCATTTATTCTAGGGGGCCATCAAACCACGTTTAGACATTTTTCTTTTCTCTCTCCCCTCCACTGGACCCGGAACCTACACCGAACCGTGTTTAGACGTTTGTAAAAGTCAGCACGTTCATGTAAACATATATAATCGGTGTACACCCGATAGGCACCCAGGAGGGTGGGTTGGGGGAATGGGAGTGGAGTGGGTGGGGATGAAATTGGTGGGAGTGGAGTTATGCCTTTTGACTTTGGCTACCTCCCTTGTGGGGGGGAGGGGAGGAAGCCTTTGGTATATGTATGTACATCTGAAGCTCTCCCTAGTGGAGGCCCAACTTACCAAAGTTGTTCCTGCAGGTGCTCTGTAATTACTCCTCTTTTTAAACTGAGTATTGAAAAGAAGAAGAGGATGTATCTATTCCATTATCTGTGTAAATCATTGCGGTAGTATGGAGTTCTTGAGGGTGATTGCTTGTAGCGCATTTCCATCCGAGGGTATGATTTCAACATCCTCATCATATGCCTCCTTGTTCAGGGAACTCTATCACAAAAAAAAAAAAAAAAAAAAAAATGGTCTCCCTTCAGTCCATTTTTTTTTCTTCCAAATTCTGAGACACTTTTGTGTTCTTCGATAGGTATTCGTGATGTGCAGTACTTAACATGAATGTATTGATTTTGTTACCTATGCAGGAAAAGGGGTTATTAGAATTATGCGCCATAAGGGTTTAGCAACGTGACACACACACACACACACACACACACACACACACACACACACACACACACACACACACACACACACACACACACACACACACACACACATTCGTGATGTGCAGTACAGTACATAACATGAATGTATTGATTTTGTTACCTATGCAGGAAAAGTGGTTATTAAAATTATGCGCCATAAGGGTTTAGCAACGTGACACACACACACACACACACACACACCGAGACACAAGGTCACACCATTATCTTGAGGTATTGTAATTATTATTATTATTTCATTTGTTTATTTATTTATCTATTCTTTATTTCTAGCATCGCCGGAACCTGTATCATGAATTAATACGAACGACACAGATAAATATTCGGCATCTTATTGTTCTCACGAGCAGCTGAGAAAAAAATCATCTGATATAGTGAATTAACGCGCAAAAGCACGGAAGGGCTTATCACATTGTTGTCAAAGGCGCGATATACAGTTTCTATTCCTATTGTTTTCAACGCAGTAATACGTGTGACCTATGATCGATCTAAAACAAGGTCAAAGATAAGGGAATCTAGTCTGTGACTGGAAAGGAACAGAATTGAGGACAAGGAATATTAGCTGTCAGTCGTGTATGGTGTCTACCAAATGCACAGGTGAAAATATATTCTTATTTGGATAGAATTTAAAGAATATACTAGAACATATAGAAGTAAATCGCCTGAGATGGTATGGACAGGTGCAGAGGATGGAGGATGGAAGATTGCCCAGGGCTGCACTTCAAATGCGGCCGGAAGGTGGAAGAAGACCGGTGGGCAGGCCTAGAAAAAGATGGACGGAAGGAGTTAAGGAAGCTTTGGCGATTCGAGGAGAAGATCTTACTGAGATACTGCAAAATGAAGTCTACAGAGATAGAGAAAGATGGAGAGAAATTAGGAAGCGAGGACCACTGGCTGACAGAAGATAGTCCTACCAGGCGGCTGGTAAGAAGAAATCAGTACCCCCGTTTATCATTCGTACTACTTTACTTCTTCCGCTGTAGTTTTCTCTTGAACTCTGTTTCCACGTAGAGCTTGTTCCGTCTTGCACAACTCTCCTCTACCCCTGGAGCTCTTGATCCGTTTCCTCATTATCCCAAATTTATGTAGAGAGGATTACAAAGGAGGAGCATGCAGACAGAAGACCTTTTGGTCCATGACTATGTCGGATGCGAAGAAAATTATGATAATGACAAATATGTAAACAAACAAAGATTATAAAAGCATAAGTAATAATAAACAAAATAAATATATGCATAGTTATTGTTAAATAATAAACGAAAATAGTAAATAATAATAAATTGACAGATAAATGTTAATAAATGAAAATCAAGCAAATAATAATAAACAAACAGACAAATAATAACAAACAAACAAATAATATAAAAATATAAAATAAATGTATTACTCTTCTTTATTAGTGACGGGAGGATATAAAAATTTATAACGATTCTGATACGAGTCCCGATACTGTTCTGAACCTCCGATTCCGATACAAGTTCCGATACCTCCAATGATTATAATTCATGGATAATTCCAGGCCCTGCAGTTGCTTTGGAAAACAAATACTTTATGAACAAAATTACATTTATTAATCGTTCATCGGAATCGGAAGTTTAGAACAATATAGGGACTCGTATTGGAATCGTAAACTTTTTTGGTATCGTCTCATCGATAGTTGCTGATGACCCCGAATTCATCTCAGACCCGGACCCCAACGTCAAAACCCTTGCACGATCGAGACCCCCCAGCTGAACAGAATTCTTTATCCTTATAGAGACCACTTCAACACTGAAAAGAATCTTCAGGTATCCACTACTTACCAATAGATTTTGGTTCGTTACCCTATTTGTCAAGTTCTCTTGCCTTCTAGAACCCTTAGTCTACACTAACCACCTCCCTGGCCACAATCACATCTTCTTTTCTTGTTTAATGGACATATGCACACAAACGTAAGCTTAAGAGAAAGTCAATTTTGATAACTCCTTCACATGTGCAACAAATTCACCGACAAGATTATTTTTAACCCAGGCACTTCATAGGAGCCTAGTACCCTTCTTATGCTCATAACTCATAAACACACACACATTTCGAAAACAAAAAACTTCTCTGTAGTTGCATATAAAATTAAGAATAAAACATTTGAACGTACTAAAGCATTCAAATCGCTAGGCACGCATACATATATGTACATACGCCCTCGCATGTTGTCATATAAACGTAGAAACATAAAAGATAGATATAAGCCACCTTAATATAAAGGAATGAAAAACTCCACAATATAATTTATAGACTCCACAACTCTCAACAAGTTATTCATATAATTTCTAATCCTACTAATTTCTAATACCGGGCAAACTTCGGGATATAACGGATCTGTTCGGTATTTCCATCGGATATAACGGATCCTCGGTTATAACGGATCTTCGGATATAACGACAGACCCCTGTCCCCATACCGTCCGTTATATCGAGGGTTTACTATTCATGTTGCACATAATACAAATACGTGTATTTAGCTTTCACGTAGGGAAAAAAAGTTATCTTATCGCTTGTTCGCGTTCTAAGTCACCCACGTTTAGAAGCTCGTGGCTTCAATGCATATATTAGTTATCATTATTTCGTCAGCTATGACCGGCGCTTCTATCCTGGGGACAATCGAACCGAAGAGGTGGTCATGGAAGTCAAATGCAGAGCACACGCACACAGTTTGCATCTACAGAGATCACAACACATTGTATTCAGACATAATTATTGCACACATCGTTAATGTACTCTGAATAATGTGGACAGAGATGGTTTTATATATATATATATATATATATATATATATATATATATATATATATTTATATATATTTTTTTTTTTTTTTTTTTTTTTTTTTTTTTTTTGCTCCTAGAATACATGTGAGGGAGGAGGAGGAGTAGGAGGAACCTCTGCAGACCGGAGTAGATTTGTTAACATTGTTAACACGTCCGATTGGGTTACGATCAAAACAGACGATTTTATTCGGCAGATGAGATGAACTCTGGTTTGAAGGGATGCCGGTCGGTGAAGATAACACCACCCCCCAAAAAAAAAAAATAATAGAAGAAAAGAGAAGACTAAAAATAAGAAAAAGACGAAGAGGAAGAGCAAAAAAAAAAAAAAAAGACGAAAAATAAGAAGAAGAAAAGGAGAAGAAATCCTTCAGTTCGGAGAGTTCGGTGGAAGGCCACTTCCGTTCGTCCTCGGAAGACGCTTCTGGGCGTGAAGACCCTCTGGATCCGGGCCGCGCGTGACACTTGGGGGTTCCTCGGAAGCCCCCAAAGAGTCACTCGGTCACCCGATGTCGACCAACCGCAGTTGGTCCAATCGATGGCCCAGTTGGCCAGCTCACCCGTCGAGTTACCCATCACTACTTTAACTCCGTATGGGGTATTGTGACTTCACTTTTCATGACGTCGATTCTTCAGTGACACCCCTATGGACCATAGTCACGTAGTATGCCCTTGTGACTGGAGACTGATCTGCACCCAAAGGAAGAATCCTAATTACATTTACATTTCTACCATCTCTCTGCCCTCCTTAAAAAAAAAAAAAAAAAAAAAAAAAAATCCTTTCCCACTTCCATGACAATACCTCTAGCCTCGGTCCGATCTCTCCTGGGTCAGGTTTGATTGTCCTCATTGATTCATCTTTCCCGGCTTTGCACGTGTCGTCGCAATAAGAATGTAGAACCTGGGAATTGATCTGAATAAAATCAGCTGGCGGAAGCATTGTACCCTGACTCAGGACAAAATGTCTACGGCTTCTATTGATTAAGACCCCCCTTCCCCCCTTCCCCCTCCCCCGATCCAACCCCAACCCCCCAACAGCTGACTGGAACCATCCCCTTCCCCCCAAACATAAGACGAGAGAAAATAAAATCTACAAACTAATAAACAAATAAGCAAATAAATAGATAAATGAATAAATCAAGCGTTACTTTATCGAGAGAGTAGACAAGAAACTTGATCCTGAGAATATTGGAACCCTCTCTTGGGCTTGGGTGAATAAAATCACCTGACGGCAGATATATTACACAGTTGAAGTCGTGGATCGCAGTGAAAGTGTCAAGGGGGTGGATAGAACTCCACTGTAGGCGCAGCTGGGCCCCAGGTGGAAGGAGGAAGAGGAGGAGGAGGAAGACAAAAATGGAGTTGGAGGAGGAGGAAGACAAAAAAGGAGTTGGAGGAGGGAGTAAGTGTGGAGGAGGGTGGGTGGGGGTGATCAGGGCCACCAGAGGGTGTCTGCGGTTGCTGAGGAGGGAAGGAGGGAGGGAGGAGGACGAAGAAGAAGAGGAAGTCACTTCAGGGTTTGGGGTTCTTAGATGGAAAAAAGGATTTTTTTTTTTAATAATGAGATCCTCTCTTCCTTCCTTGTGGTTGTCTGAACCCCGATGATGAATGAAATCGCCTGGCGGAAGTCATACTGAAGATAATAGAGGGGGAAAGGGGAAACCGTGGCTAAGGCCAGGTAGATATAATCCGGACCGCAAGCGACCCCGGGAAGGTAAACGCGGACCACTTGTTGGAAGACCCGTGCCGCCACTGAGGGACGCCCTCCACTCATCTACTGTCATGGGGGCCCGAGTTCGACTCCCAAGGCTACCGGTGAGGCTGTCACTTGCCCAGTACCTAGGGCAAAGGTGACAGGTTTGGCTGCTAGTGAGCTTCTCCTTGGGGAAAGATCCTTGCCTTTAGTGGGATGACTGGAACTGTGACGTCACGGTGTAGAGTAGGCAAATGAAAATGAATAAGTTAATACAAAAGAGAGTGGGAGAGGGAGAGACAGAGAGACAGACAGACAAAAGGAGAGAAAGACAGGCGTGGACGGTGGGTGGCTGATCGTGACAGGAGAGAGAGTGGGTGGACGGGAGGGTGAGTGAGAGAGAGAGCGAGAGAGGGGGGGGCGGAATGGAAGAAAGCGTTGACAGTGCTGGCAGGCGGGCGACTCTATTCAGGTGACGGACGCGGGAAGGACGACGAAATGAAGATGGGGGAGGTAGAGAAAAACAGGCGTTTAGGGCGCCGGGAAGAGGAGGAGGACGGGGAGGAAAAGGGGAGGAGGACGACGACGACGGGGAGGAAAAGGAGAGGAGTAGTGACAGGGGGTGGAGGAAGGGAAGAATAGACGGGTGAGGAAGGGTAGTAGGAAGAGAAGTTGGAACTAGAATATGAGGAGGAAGATGACAATTAAGAGCAAGAGGGAGGAGAAAAAAGGTAGTAGGAAAAAGGGCGAGTGAAGTGGGGGAGGAAGAGGGGTTGAGGGGGAGGAGGAGGAGGACGAGAGGGCGTCGAGAGACGGCGAGGAGCCGAAAGCCGATACGGCTTATCGCGCTCTCAAGGTTCTTCTGCAGCCTGCCTGCGCTCGCACAGCTTACCCCCATCCCCCACCCCAGCCTCACCTTCCTCCCCCCTCCTTTCTCCTCCCTCCCCCCTTCGCCCTCCCTCCTTCACCCTCCTCCCTCCTTCCTCCCTCCTTCCTCCCTCCTTCCTCCCTCCTCTCTCTTTCCTCCTCCCTTCGCTCCTCTCCCTCCTCCCTTTGCCCTCTTCTCTCCTTCCTCCATCCTCTTCTCTCCTTCCTCCTCCCTTCGCCCTCCTCCCTTCTCTCTTCGCCCTCTTCCCCATCTCCTCTTCTTTCTGCCTTTCTCCTTCCTCTTTCCTCCTTCCTCCCAAATCCCCTTCATCCCTAATCCCTCCTCCCTTCTCCCTATGCCCTTCTCCTTCCTCCCTCTCCTCCAACTTCCCCTTCCTTCCAGCTTTTTCCTTCCTCCTCCGTGCTTCTCCCTCTTCTCATCTCACCTCCCTCCCTCCCTCCCTCCCTCCCTCCCTCCTCCCACTCCTCTTTTCCTCCCTCGTCCTTCTTCTTCCTCCTTCCTCCCTTGTCCCATTTCCCTTTCCTCCCTCCTCCGTCCGCCTTCTTGTCTCTCCTCTCTGATCCCCCTTTTTTCGAGCCTCCTTCCGTGCCCTGTGTCCTCATCCTGCCTTTAACACTCGTCTTCCTTTACTTCTCCCTTCCCCCTTAACTCCTTCGTTCCTAATTTATAAGCCTTCCTTCTCCACCCAACCCCGTTCTTCCTTCTCGTCTTTCTTCCTTCTCGTCTTTCTTCTTTCCCTCCTTGGCTTTTGTCCGTCATTGATCTAGTTCTGTCCAATAATGCGATGTTTTTGTGTCTGTCGACTCAAAAAGTCAGCGGGCAACATTTACGTCAGCGCCGATCAAAGACGACGATTTTCTGCCTCGTGTGAAACCGACTTGACAACGCCAATATCAACGCAACTCGACACCAAGATTTTACAGGAATTGTTTTTAAACTTTCATCAATTTAAACACCATGACTGGAAAAGCAAGCTAAGGCGAAGGGGGGGAAGTATCAAAACAAATAATTGGGCAAAATAGCGTTCACATGATCGAGAAGTCGACTTTTGTCATTGAGTCGACGACATTCTTCCGTGCAAACAAAACATCGACACTTGCAAGAAATATGGATGATACACTCATCATGATCAACAAATATTCAAATACTGATGTTACGTTTTAATAGTGTATGCTCATGAAAAAATATCATATAATAATTGACAACAATTCCTTATTTTAAGATTAGAAAACAATGGATAGGGATGACAGGTGGTAAGGGACATGGAACTGCCTAGTGTAGTGTTTTGGTATCATGCAGTCTCCTCCTGTAAGGGGCTGGTAGAAAAGAGGGTAGAAAGAGGAGTAGAAGACGGGTTGTTGCATTTTATAGGTAGGTTGTTTGTAAACAAGAGCCGAGCGAGATGTTTGAGTCCGCTTTGTGTTTGCAATAAAACAGCTGCTCGGGAGCTCAAGTATATATTTACTTATTGCTGAAATGACGTTTTTATATTCTTATGTTCATACTGACCCTGTGAGAACCAGTTTAGAGGTGTTACTGGCACTCCCAAACGGCTGACATAAACACACTTAAGAACCCCGTCACCCCGGCCAGTACTTGGCGACCTCACGCTCTCTCCTGAATGGGAACCATGTTGGTAAGCTGCCCGGAGTGATTGCCCTCTCTGTTTCTATTTCGGGTGTTACCGGCTAATTTTATCCAGGTAAGGGAAACGGTGTGCGTATTCTAACGGTGAATGTCCATTTTAGTTCATTTGTCCTGGGTATTGTCACACACACACACACACACACACACACACACACACACACACACACACACACACACACACACACACACACACACACACACACACACACACACACACACACACACACACACACACACACACACACACACAAAACACACTTGACGTAGTTGTAGCGTTCGTGGCCGCCACTACGGCGGTCCGGGTTCGAATCCCACCCAGGGCTGAAATAATTTCAGAATCGCTGTGCTGCGAATCGTTACTCCAACTCTCGTGGGTGGGGGCTTGGGTGTGTGTGTGTGTGCGTGTAAGGTCACATCATGACCCATAGATTGATCATATACGAGCTCTGAGCTCTCTTACGGGAGGGAAATAGCTGTCGATCACGAGTCCAACACGTGATCCAGGACCATGGTATCTCTCTCTCTCTCTCTCTCTCACACACACACACACACACATATATATATATATATATATATATATGTATATATATATATACATATACATATATATATACATATATATATTATATATATATATATATATGTATATATATATATATACATATATATATATATATATATATATATATATTATATATATATATATATATGCCCACATCCATCTATCACCCATTTGTTTCCCTATTACGCAGCATATATCTAACATATATCTTTTTACTGGCTCCTGGTGATTTCATTCAATTAAGCAAATCTCTCGCTTGTCAAGGAAATCCCCTTTGAATGGTGTGATTACCACGGAGAGATATTTTATCAAAACTCAACTATATCTCGATTTTATCGTCGTAATCTAAAGTGTGTGTGTGTGTGTTTGGGCGAGGTTGACTGTAGAACAGATTCAGATCCATCAAACTGATATCACAGATAAACGCAGAAGAGCCATCTTCTGTCGATTTTGTCCAAGGTCGTTGCCCTTTGTAGTGGTGTTCCCTGTTCAACTGTTATGTTACAGCAGAACGTATGTTGCTCTGCTCATGTTCTTTTCACAACGATGAGTTGAAAGGATCAGTGTTTATAAGCCTATTCCATGTCGTGTTGGCGTTCCCACAGTCGTAGTTCCAGCTACTCACGCATGTGGGAACAAGATACTAAATCCTCGGGACAAAGTGGAACTAGTTTCACGTCATCGCTTACGCAAACTTGAGTACTAACTTTGACGATCACAGGGTTGTAGCTTTTATAGGAGATAAGGTAGGATGGTCTCACCTTGACCTCGAAGTCCTGCTGTGTGTTCGGAGTGGCCATAACACTATCTATATACCAAAAGGCTTCTTCGCCCTTATAAGGGGGTAGCCAACCGGGACGTGCATCCACCCCACACCCATATATCACCTATTTGTCTCCCTTTTTAAGCTTAGCTCCTTGTGGATGCATCAAGACACAGGGAATCCACAGAAGAGCCTTAGAGCTGAAGTTGGATTACCCCCACCACTTCATTTACATGGCGACCATAACACAGCAGGGAGAATCTCTGTTCACGTCAGTCTAGCCGCGCCCATCTGGTGAGGAAGGTTCTCCAGCGTTCGCCGCAGATGATCATATTTATCTAGCCTCTCAGTTGTCACCCCGGCTGCAAAGAGGAAGTAACGATGCTACATGGGCTAATATGACCGCTCCAAGCAGCCATTGAGGTCTCACATAAATCTTCTTTTTCTTCGCCTTTTTCTGCCTCGTGTTCTACATCTTCTTCCTCACCCCCTTCTTCTTCTTTTCTTCTTCTTCTTCTTCTTCTTCTTCTTCTTCTTCTTCTTTTATCTTCTTTTCATCTTTCTCTTGTATTTCTCCCTCCTCTTCCTCTTCATCTTCCCCTTCTACTTTTACCTCTTCTTTTTATTTTTATCCTCTTCTATTTTTTTTCTTTTTCTATTTCCTTTTTTATACATCCCTTTATTTTATTTTATTTTATTTTTTTGCCTCTTTCCCCTTTCCTTTTTTCTTCCTTCTTTTCTCCATCTCAACTATGTATAAGACTTCTGAACAAAATTAGCCTCTTTGTTAATGGTAGGTCGCTACAGAAATGAATACAGTAACAAAATGAAAGAAAAAGTGCTAGCCGGTATGGAAGAGATTTAGCGCCATTTCGCTATCTAGACCTAGGAGGGGTGGGGAGGGGGTGCATGGGCATGCATAGAAGGGATTAACATTATTTAACTGAAGTCGGCGTTCGAGGAGATCTCGTTGAACCAAGAGGAGATTACGTTTGTGGAAATAATTTCGTTGTGCAACAGTGGATCTATCTTTATTTTAATTGCTTATTGATCTGTTTGTTTAATAATTTGTTTGGTTTATGTATATGGTTGTTTATTCATTTGTGTGTTTGTTTGTTTACCTTATGTTTTTTCTCAGTAGTAGTGCATTCATTGTTTCATCTCTGCGTCATTTTTCACCATTGTTCTGTTGACCTCAATGCATAAATCCAACACGTTCAGTTAAGACGTTGTGAGAATGAACGAAATTAATTTTCAGCGTTGTACACAGAGACACGAACACATTTTATCCCTCAATCCCTCAAGTCTTCAATCCCTTAATCCCTGAATCCATCAAGCCTTCAATCCCTTAGTCCCTCACCAGGCCAAGCCTGAAGGGAGTGTGCCCTGCTATATTATCGAATGGTGTCAACAATATATATTGTTATATTTTTCATTTCCAGGACAAACAATACCGTGCTTAGGAAATAGCAAACCTGACCACATGATTTACAATCACGAAAGTAATCACAACAATCAATAACAACAGTTCACGACCGTGCTGCACAACATTTCGACGACTCGAGTTGATAAAGGACTCGCGTCCATGCTAGAGCATTATTTACTTTCTCTTGTGTATAACAAAGACCAACACACAACCGGCAACGACAATATACATACATATATATATATATATATATATATATATATATACATATATATATATATATATACATTACAGGTGAAAAATTTAATCACACATTTGTCAATAACGTAGAAACCACTGTCGGAGTAGAAAAGACTGGAAACGGGGAATCTATATATTTCGATTGCAAACTGCAATCCTCTGAAGAGGATTGCAGTTTGCAATCGAAATATATAGATTCTCCGTTTCCAGTCTTTTCTACTCCAACAGTGGTTTCTACGTTATATATATATATATATATATATATATATATATATATATATATATATATATATATGTATATATATATATATATATATATATATATATATATATATATATATATATATATATATATATATATATATATATATATATATATATATATATATATATATATGTACAATACAGAATGGGTCCCATTGAACAGATTTACATTTGTTAACCACAATTCACTTTAATTCGAGAAGCATGTATGCCTCCTCGAACTTCTCGATGCTGATGTCTTGGAATTAAAGTGAATTGTGGTTTATATATATATATATATATATATATATATATATATATATATATATATGTATAATTTTAATACATGCTCTTAGTTTCAGATATGGTGCGAACGGCATAAATCTCTAATAATATTTAGAGACAGATATAGCTGTCTAACTGTCAACTATATTTAGAGAGACAGATATAGCTGTCTAACTGTCAGCTGTTGGCGAAAAAATTGATCCCTCCAGCCAAACGCATGAGCGACAGCTACAAGAGCGCCTTCAATCGACCAAGGACATAATATGCAAATGAGCAACATCGAACGTAACCTAGTTTGAAATATTACCTTTCATTTTTTTTATATTAGAATCTAACTCAGGCCAGTTCAGATATCATATCACAGTGATGAAAGATTATTTTATATTGGAGCCGTTGTCTTTGTGATTCGCTGAGTGGGAAGGTTAATTTTTCTTAGACACTTCTGTCCGGGTCAGAAGGCTTGAGGACCAATAAATGGAAGGTCCACAAGGCACTGTTGTAGGAAGAACAGGAAAAAGAAGAATAAACCAATTGAAACTCAAGTGCTGCAACAGGGAAAGTGTCTTGAAATTCACTTTTTAAGAGTAAGTGGCTGCCAGCCCTTGCGTCCGAATTTTATGTTTTCGTGCACATGTCACTGATGCAATTCCTCTTGAACATAGATGCAAAGAAGGAGTCTAAGGCAGTGGGGATTTCAAACTCGTATCCTTTAGAAGTCCAAAGATACACTTGGTTATGGTCTCGAAGGTCAGTATAAAAGATTTGGTAAATAAGTATTGGTAAGACTAAAGTTGACAACTTACTTTGCTGACAATCATAATACGAAACGAGATCCTTGTCACGTGAATAAAAGTAAACGTTATTATGTCTCCTCTTTAGAGTTAACCATTTGTCCCTTAATTACATCAATTATAGTAAGTCAAGCTGAAGGATCTCTTGACAACTCGCCGGCCAATGACCTTCGCGCGGACCAAGAGTTTGACACCTTTGACTCTAAATCGTCACGTAAGATTTGGGTCAATCAATACCCTGTCATGCGTTCTTTGTACACACATACCAAAGGCTCTTTCCCCCTTTGTAAGGGGATGGCCGTGTCAAATCACACACCTACTTTATACACATTAAAATCCTTTTAACACCTCCTCTCTTCTTTGTACCTACCTCTTGGATGTATGGTCACCCCCTTGTCCCGTCACATCGCTTGGCTCAAAGGCAGTGCAGCGAGACACAGCTTCCACAGGGTTCGACTATTCACAAAATGTACATAAGCACAAAAGTGTTGCCACAACTACAAAATTTTAACAATGGAAGTTATGCTTGAAGACGACAATAAAACGCTTAAGGTCTCAGCTGCTCATAGATGAATCAAATCGCCTGGTTTTAGCTAGGAAAAATATATTAAGTAACATCAGCTTAACGATTCAAATAGTCTTGATTCCTTCAGTCACTACGTAGTCCTACACTTACATAAATAAAATCGTCTGTCGACAGGGTCTCACTCGCTCAGTCGTGTGTTCGAATCCCGCACTTTTCTCCGATTCTCAGCAGTTACTGTTCTCTGCCCCTAACAGCCCCTGAAGCGCATGAACAGGGTAAAGGTAACGGCTTCGGCCGCAGCTACTCAGCGCCTCCTGGCGTGGGCCCTTCTCACCCTTCTTCAGGGGTTAATACACAGTCGTGCACATGACCCAACACCCTGGGAACCTTCGCCAGGAGGTATCGTTTCAACTGGTGCATTACGTAATACGCATCTTCTGGTCCTTTCTGGGAACATCGACAAAGGTGAAGGCGGTAAGGAGTCTACGCCACGAGGCGCTGAGTAGCTGCGGCCGAAACCGTCACCTTTACCCTACGTACATGCGCTTTAGGGACTGCTAGGGCAGATAATTAACAGTCACTGCCGGGAATCGGAGAAGTGTTCGGACTCGAACCCACAACTAAGCGAATATGAGACTATCATGCTTCCTATCAGGCTAATATCGACAACACCTGTGCACCTGTGACTGCTTACTAAAGCGGGGGTGGGGTGGGGGGATTGTCCTTTAGCCGAATAAAATCTCCTGAAGGCAGCCAGAATAAAGACACAAGTCAAAGGTCGCGCTCAAGCGGTCACGAGAAACTTGTTGGGCGTTGCCTGAAGGAGTCCATCACGACCTCGAGCCGAACTCCCAACTTCGGATGAAACCGTCACCTTTGCCCTTTGTGCAAGGTAAGTTGTCGTCACCAGTAGCTCCGCGGGATCGAACTTGGGCCCACGAAGTAGCAAGTACACGGTGGGATTATCGTTGTCGAGTGGGAGTGAGTGAACTCTTAGTCGACGACGGAGTGTTGGGGGAAGGTCGCAAGCGAAACCCGAAACTTAGGCCAGACCTCGTAACCTTCTCGCTCTGCAACTCGGCGTTCGACTTTGTTCCTTCTGTCGCCAGGCGATTTCATTCAGCAGAGGGTAACCCTCCCTCCGAAGTTACTCGATGTGTATGTTTATTCTTCCTGTCGGCAGGTATTTCATTCGGCGAAGGGAAAAATGGCATGTAGTAACATAAAAAAGAAGAAAAAATATCGCAATTAAGCCTTACACCACGTCGCATAAGTTCGCGACTTCACGTGATGCGAGAGGTCAGCGGTGAAGGTCACCGGAAGTAGCATTGCCCCATCGAGGCGTTGAAGTCTCCTCCCAGACGAATAAAATCGTCTTGTTGACCGAGCCTTGAACCCAACGTAGTACGGTTCGAAGTTTTAATATTCATTTAGCTAAACACCTAAGCAATATGCTGCAATGCCTGCCAGTTGTTTGGTTCCCCTTATTTATTCATTTCTTCGTTTAACTATCTATTCTTAGCACCCGACTTAGTTATGGACCAAAAGCTCTCCTGTTGGTATGTTCTCCCTTTGTAATCCTTTGTAAACCTTTGTTACTTCACGTTGTTCTGTCGTGACAAGGCGAGACAAGTCAGCCGTCTGGTACACCTCCTTCCCCCGCCTCCCCTCCTACAGGTAGGGGAGAAGGGAAGGTCGAGGTGGGGGTGGGGGATTGGGTAAAAGGACGAAGGGAAGGAGACAGTCAGGTTTCGTCTCGGGTAACGAAAGCTGAAACTCTTCGATGCAGTTGTTCTCGCCCAAGAAGAGAGTCACAGACCCTGAAGGCGATCTTCCACAGACCTTATTACCTCCTCCAAGTCTTCGAAATGAATAAAACAACCTGGACGGAAGCAGCACAGGACAGGAGGACCGGAATCTACCGGAGCTTCAAGATCCAACGGAGTAAGAGAGTAAGAGTCAGACTTCGGAAATAATATTTACATCTGCTAACGTTGCGCAGAGACCCAAATCCATATGCTTTCGTTTATCGAAGTAACATTTACAGTAGTAAAAGGAATAATGATTAATCAGTCCCATCCACAATACGTCCTCTTCGCCAGGACGATGCCCTTGATATATGTTGTTCTGGTTAAGCACCACTTTAGCATAGGTGTTGAAACCTGAGCTAGACCCCCCCCCCCACCACCACCACCACCGCCATGCCCGTATTCGAACCCCTATTGAACATTATAAAACGACGGGGATTCTTTAAGGTAATTCCTTTGCCTTTTTGTCCGTCTGCCATACAAAGAGGGCATAGGGACAAGAAAAACCAATTTCTTGCCCTCAAAGAAAGCAAGGCTCCTTTCACACGTATCGACTTTTCGCCGTGTGCCGTCAACGACACGACGTCGTGCTCTCAAATGACAGTCGATGTCTATATGAACGCTTTCACACGTCACGAGAACGACCCCTTATGAAAGCGTCCATAGACACACATGATTATTTGAGAGCACGACGACGTGTCGTGGACGGCGCACGGCAAAAAGTCGGTACGTGTGAAAGGAGCCTAAGTTCTCTTTAGCGGAAGCTGTACAAAGAGAGTGATCCCGTTAGTGACATAGAGTCTGCAGTCTACAGACTTTATGCTGTACTATTGCTGTCACCCGAATCAGACCCAGCGTGCATCACACATAGACAAGTACAGGGTGTCCTAAAAATGTACTCACAATAGTACTCAGATGTACTCTCACAGTGAGTACATTTTTGGGATACAATGTATATGTGTTCATACCTACATGTGTATATACGTATATATACATGTTTGTATGTATATAGATTTGTATATGTTGATATATCTACAAATATATACAGGGTTCGAACCCACGACCTTGAAGATGCTGAGCGAAGTGGCAAACCACTACGCGAATATAGCCTGAACGTGAAACTATGCGACAACGCACTTGGAATAATAAAAAAGTGGATTTGACGTAAACACAGAGCATTATTATTATTATCAAATCCTTGCGGATGGTCGTGCGTGACGTAGCCAGCCCCTATTGCGTAACAGCGCAAGGTTCAAATCATTATCTAACTTTGTGACCCACCGATTCTGCAACTGTATGCAATTGGTAGTTACCGACAAATTTATCAAAAGAAATCCCATCTTTCGCTGGCTAGAGCTTTATATCAATTTACTTCGGGTGTTCTCAACCTGGGGCTTGCAGGATGGTTTACTGGGATGACTAGCGAAAGATTACTTAAACATTTAAATCTGTAGAGAGAGAAAATGGCTGTTACAGAAGTGCGCGCCGTATTATGTCATTACAATTTGAACCATTTGATATCCATTGCGGTATCACAATTAGCCTTAACATGTTACCATTCTGTATTCTTTGTCTGGTCAATGGAGGTACGGGTCGATGGTCTGATGATTCTCGGGGTAAGTAACGGGAAATAGGTTGAGAGCTCCTGATGTACTTGATAAAGCTCTAACATACTGATAAAGGCTCCGTCCTCACATGGTGGTGGTTCTTTCGATAGAATCTGGAACTGTCATCTGGTTATCCGTGTACCCCAAGTGACGTAAAGGATACAAAATTCAAGCCTCATTGTCTGGCATAACTCCAGTACAATCTTAGAAAGGGAAATATTTTCTATTGCCAAAGGGACTAAAGATTATTAGTATGGTGTTCGAGGTGAATTTAGTGTGATTACAATTCGTGTTCCACCTAACTTGACTTTGAAGTTCCTCTTCATCTAGAGAGAGCATTCATTTGTTCTTGCTTTACTTCTGGATGTGATAGAAATTGTAAGACTTAATATCATGATTTCGTCAAGGTCTCAAGACTACAACAGAGAATAATTTGAGGTTAAGAGATATACGGAACATAGCGAAATGACCTACGAACTCACAAAAGGAGCTAAATAAACGCCTGAGTTAATCGAGATAGTATTAGGTTTACGAATCCATAGAGGGGTTTAACTAAGATGAATAGAATTGCTTGGCTGTTGGCAGAACCAAAAATCCTTTAAAAGATCTAAAAGCGTTCCAGGGTTACCAAAAACGCAAGTCACAGGACTTTTGTTACTCTTTGGAACTGTGTTGTGGTGTTTGTACATACAAACGTACAGTCACGAGCAAATGTTTTGACCCACGCTACAGAGCTCACAACCTCAATATGATTTTTTTTGTCGAATACGTGATGTATGTAGTATTTAGCTTACAGTTAGATAATTTTCTTGAATGAAAAAAGAAGTTGACAGACAAAGAATTTGAACTTTGTATAATAAAAAACTCTGGGTAGGTGAAGACTTTTGTTTATGACTGCACAATAAGAACTGGAATGGTTCAGTAAATTCCAGATCTTGAGGCGGTGTGGTGGATAGAACCTTCCAAAGACGACAGTTTCCAAGATCATGGGGGACATAGATAGCAAGAAAACCCGGACAGTATATTCTTCTTCAGAAGGTCGCAAACAATCTTAAAGTGGGCTTCACGCCAGTCAAAAATCGTCGACTTTAGTCAACCAGCAAGTCGACGAACGACATCATCCTACCGACATTTTTTTCTTCTCTCGTGTGAAGCAGACTTGATATCACTCGTGATTCCAACAAGTCGTCCTCAGTCAAAAGAGAAGAGGCACCGGATCTAAAATAATAATAATAATAAAATAAAAATTAAAAATAAAATCACACCGACCTGGAACTACAAGAAGCCTTGAGATTGTGCAGGAATAAATTGGCTCCGGGCGACCTTGTGGCTTTGAAAGAGAGTGACCGTCGGAATTCCAAGGTTTGTAACGAGTGCGAATCGAACCTTGTCATAGCTTTAGTTCCCTTCCTCCTCCTCCTCCTCCTCCTCCTCCTCCCCTTCTCCTCCTCCTCCTCCTCCTCCTCCTCCTCCTCCTCCTCCTCCTCCTACCTCATCCCTCCTCCTCATCCCTCCTCCCTCCTCCCCCCTCCCCACCTTTCATCTCCCCCGGCTCCTCGCCCATCTACTGTCTAGCTTCCGACTTCCTCGTGGTTAGCATGTTCAGCTCCATGGATTCTCAAGGGTTCGAGTCCCGTTCTGTGGGTTTGTGTGTCTCGTAGGAATTCCTTCGCCCTTGTAAGCCCTCCAGATTCCTTCTCCGTGATTGCCTTCAAACACCGTCGTTGAAATCATCCCGGAAAACTCCATCACGAAAAACACTTAAGACAGCAAACTTGCGCACTCAACGAATAAGGATAAAACCACTGCAATTGCACCCTTCACAAGAACGGTGCGACGCTGCCGTCGCAGAAGGAGGGACCTTCTCCTCCTCGTCCTCCTCCTCCACTCATTCATATCTTCCTCTTCTCTTCCTTGAACACCCCCTCCTCCACTCACCCTCATCCTCCTCGTTTCTTCCTTGAAGACATTCTCACTCTGCCCCCATGTTCTTTCCTCCACGCTCGTCTGTCTCACTCCACAATCTACATCGAACTTCTTGAAGCGTTCTCCCCTTTGTCTTCTCGTCATTCAGACCTTCCTGAAGCATAGATAAAGCTGATTTTAAGTATCACACCCAGTGGTTTGTAGCACAAGTCCCATGTAATTCATATCTGTAATTTGAGTCACAATTTGCTGCAAGAGTGACATGTCTACCGGTGTAAAGTACAGGATGGGATATTTATGAACTTCTGTTGCGTGACAGCGGCTCGTGATTGGTACGAAATGGATTACAAATTATACACAATAAACATGATTAAGTTTTAACGTCGCGAAATTCCCCCTATCGGGAGGCCAAGGCAAGGACTTTGTAGCGTGGAGTTTAGTGAACCATGCCCTTGGTCCAACTCGCTGGCGGCAGAGTTCAAACTGCCGTCACCTCGACCTCCGCCGCATGTAGCGACGCTCTAACCCGCTCGGCCAGCGGTTTCGGTGAAACCTGTACCAGAGCTTAGAAATACCTGAGAACCAAGGCATTTGTGTATAGGAAAGCCTCCCGAACGGAGAACAATGCACGCGCACAGAAGGTCTTGCATACAACACAAAGAGATGTGTTGTACGCGGTACCTTATGAGTGGATCCAACAAGACGCGAAAAAAGACATCGTATAATGCCATACCTGGCAACCCCAGCAACTCCTCTCAATGGTAATGGACGGCATCCATCGTCAATCACAGTAATCATCATACAAACACAATCTCCCGCTTAAGCGTGAAACTAAAGCAAAGGGTAACGATGAAGGGTCTTCCGTATTCACCGTTGTGTCATCATTAAGTCCAGGTAGGTGTTCTTGAAATCACTGTAACCTTGTGGTTGAAGTTCACTATGTGAAGACAGCTTTCCTTCCTTCTTTCATTGCCATTCAGAATGGTCATTATCGCCGGCAGATTATTCTCACCTATATCCGATTTCTTATATTCTGTAATGATTTCAACCCTGTTATTTCTATGTAGAGTAGAATTATGTTATTTATCAATACACACGCGCGTGTGTGATTCACCATGATCTTGGATCACGAGTTGAACTCATGATCGACAGCTATTAGTCTCCCGGATGAGAGCTCAGATCTCATAATTATATGACCGATCTATGGGTAAAGCTGTGACCTTACACGCACACACACAACCAACTCCCCGCCCACGCAGCAATACTGAAGTTATTTCAGCCCTGGGCGGGATTCGAACTCGGACCGCTGGAGTTGCGATTGCAAACGTTACCACTGCACCGTCAACCTGTGTTTGTGAATGTGTGTGTGTGTATTTGTTTGGTGGTTTAGGTAAATATTATCCAGTAAATACCATCTTCCCGGTTCAAGTTTACCCATAAGAACTACAAAGATAGAGAGGAGGGTCTGCAGGGAAGCATTCGACAGCAATCTGGACTCCAAATGATCCCTCAACTGCATTTTCTCGAGTGTCGAGACTAATGTGTCTTAACTTGACGAAGGTCACCCTGCTGAGCACATATAAACGAGTAAAACCTCCGCTCGATTTCACAATGTTTTCCATGTGACTGCACGCGTCCATGGAAATTCGCTCACCAATTCATGCATGCCGTGTTTTTTTTTTCTTTTTTCTTTTTTCAACGGATAAGTTTTTTTTTCAACGTGTTAGCTTCCAATGCCTGACTTTATACCATAAGCCGATGTGCCACTTATGATTCCCCATCTTGCTACAAAGTCATTTTCCATTGCGTCTTTCTTTCCCCTCATTCTCCTACTCCTGCTCCTGTATCTAGCCCTGCATCTACTGCTACTCTTTCTCCCTCTACTCCTCCTCCTCTTCCTTCTTGCTTTGTTTCTACTCCATCTACTGCCATTCGCTCTCCTTCTCCAGTTTCTACTCTTTCACCTACTGCTCCTCCTCCTCCTCCTCCTCCTCCTCCTCCTCCTCCTCCTCCTCCTCCTCCTCCTCCTCCTCCTCCTCCTCCTCCTCCTGCTTCTCCTCCATTTCCTTCTGCGTCAGTTCCTCCCACACCCACCCACCTGCATAATATAATCCCTTCCATAACTTGATGACTCGTTATTTAGTTTGTTGCCATTTATCCTGTGGCCCCCCCTTCATTTATCTTTATTTTTCGTTTCATTTTCTTTCTTCTTTTTCTTTTCCCTCTTCTTCTTCTTTCATACTTATTCACTTGATCATTGCATACTTTTCCTCGTCTTCCATCTGACTTCACGAATGTGTCTCGGAACGTTGACATATTTTTCAGAGTTCCTCCGACTTGAGGCCAGGCAGACTCTCTTCACCTAAGGCAGCGTTTCCCAACCTGGGGTGCTGAAATCAATCGTAAGGGGTACTGGGAAGTGATGCACACAAAAATAACATTGATATATGTATCATTGATTACCTAGTTGTACATATTTGATCTTTTCCATGCTATTTTATTTTTCTAGGGTGTTCTTATTTCTTCTACAAACAATGTTGTCAGTTTGTTTCAGTTCTAAGGAATCACGAAAATAAATCATCAAGCAGTACACTTCACTTTCTTTTATCCTTCTAAAAACAAAATAGGGGTGCTGGACTGCTTAGAAATGACAACAGGGGGTACTATGGTCGGAAAAGTTTAGGAAACGCTGACCTAAGGGTAGGACCTTGTACTGAAACGGGTTACGTCAAGCTCAGTTAACAGCCCAGATGTTTGACCCTTTATTGTCTAGAGGGAGTGGGTTCCTCTATGCCAGTAGTTTCCAAACTTTTTCTGGTTGAGCATTACCCGGAGGTCCCATACCATTGTTTCGTACCACCTGGAGCCGAATCTATAAAAGATCCTAACCCCTAAGTCTAGACATAAATCTTGAAAATTGTGGAGATTTTACTTAAATGCTTATGTCTAGAATGTCTAAACATAATTATTTAGGTCGCCGACATAGGGATTTAGGTAAAGCCTCCACCATTTTTAAGATTTATGTCTAGACTTAGGGGTTATGATCTTTTATAAATTCGACCCCTGGTTCCAGAAAAAAACACATTTAGATCAGATATAAATTTATTCATAAGTAGAACACACAGAAACGAACCAACGACAAAGAACACAATTTATGCGTTGAATGTTAATGCGAGGGATACATCTGTTTCCTTTCCATGAGCTGGTCGATACGTGGCATAACTTCGATCGCGGCACATCGGGTACCATGCTCTGGCGCCAACAACTGAAAATGGCACATAACCCCGATAGTACTAGCGTACCAGCTGTGAAGCCCCTCGTACCACTATGGTACGCAAACCACAATTTGGGAACCACCTCTCCAAGCTGGATGACATCGCTAGATAATGAAATCCTTAAACGATCCAGCTCCGTACCTATTAGACAATCCATTATAGAACGGTTCGAATGTTTAAGATTCATTTAGATAAACTCCTAAGAAATATGCTGTAATGTCAGCCAATGTTTTGGTTCGCTTATTTATTCAATTCATTGCTTAACTACACGTATCTCTTCTTAGCATCCGATCTAGTTATGGGCCAAAAGTTTTCCTGTCGATATTCTCTTGATTTGTAAACCTTTGGATGAGTACGAGGCTGGTCGAGGCAATACCACTCGATTTTAGTCAACTGAGGGTTGGACTGTGGCCCCTCATGGGCCCCCATGGCCCCCCATGGCCCCCCATGGCCCTAAGGGCTCTATGTCGAAGGGCCGACGGGCCAGAAACCACTTCCTCGTGTGTCTCACACCCTCTTCCCCCCCGATGGGATATCTCCCTCCCCAAGCGCTGAATATCGATAACTCACCGATATTAGGCCCATCCACTCCCGGAGACTGGCATACGCTGCGCGGCGTCCTGGCTCGCGCGCTGATGATTATCTGGATTTACCGCCGAAGAAGCACAGGAGATGCCCTACAGGTCAGATGGGAGGTTCGGTCGGACGGTCTTTAAGGTGCGGATAAGTTTTGTGATTCCACGTGTGTAATGTATTTTCTGCACTGACATATGATAACTGTGTAGTACAGATGAATACACACATATATGTATATATATATATATATGTATATATATATATATATATATATGCAGATAATAATGGTACTAAAGGTATCTATGGACCTTTTTTTGGAGATTGGGACCGGACAATGAGAATATAAAATAAACTTTCGACCAATCTGGTCTTAATCGAAGAAACATCCATAATGGTCTGAGTTAAATATCGTTAGTCTAATCAACATCGTATCGACACTGTCCCCTGCACGTTAGTTTCCGAGCTGCGATTGAACACGGTCTGGGCGTTGCTCGACATTCCCGATTGCAAAAGAGCCTTCAAAAGGACAACATACCCTAGTGTCTCCCGTGGTGCTCGTCATCTCTCTCTCTCTCTCTCTCTCTCTTTCGGTCTCTATCTCTGTCGCTCTCTCTCTCTCTTTCTTACCCTCTCCCTCATCCCCCCCCTCTCTCTCTCTCTGTCTCTTTTCTCTCCCCTCTCTCTTCCTCCCCTCCCCTTTCTCTCCCTCCCCTCTCTCTCTCTCCTCTCTGTCTATATCTCCTCCCTCTCTCTCCCTCCCCTCCCCTTTTTCTCCCTCCCCCCTCTCTCTCTATCTATCCCTCTCTCTCCTTCTCTCCCCCTCCTCTATCTATATCTTCCCCTCTCTCTCCCTTCCCTCCCCTTTCTCTCCCCTTTCTCTCTCTCTCTATCTCTATTTCTCTACCTGTCTCTCTATCTATCTTTCTCTCTGCCTGTCTCTCTATCTATCTTTCTCTCTCTCTCTCTCTCTCTCTCTCTCTCTCTCTCTCTCTCTCTCTCTCTCTCTCTCTCTCTCTCTCTCTCTCTCTCTCTCTCTCTCTCTCTCTCTCTCTACCTCTCTCTCCCTCTCTCCCCGAAGGCGTGGCACCCCTCTTACGTCGAAGATAAACATTGTAACTACGGTTTATGCCATGTAGGTACAAACCTCTCGTCTCTCCAATGTAAATTCACTAAAGTTTTGATAGTGACAAGATTTTGTGTTGTATGATAGTAATAGTTTTCTTCAGGTGATCATATTACTGCGATATGAAAAAGGAGAAATTGGTGAAACATACGAATAAATAATCACATGTGGACATTATAAAGCAGGCATCCAGTGCATACGTAGAGCTTCGGACGATTGTTTTGATTAATTAATCAATATGTTTATTTTAGTTAATCAATTAATCTATTTACCTACTCATTTTATTACTCTTGATATTGTTGTTGTTTTTTTATCAATTTATTTATCTTGAATATTATTATCAATTTTATTTATTCATTTGTTTAGGTTTATTTATTTTCATTGTTATTATTAGTATTATCCAGTTATTCAGTTTATTTGTTGATTTAGATGTATTTATTTATTTGTATTTATCTATTTAATCATTTATTTAGATTTATTCATATAGTTACACGTATTTATGTTTATGTATTTACTTACTTATTTAGTTGTATATTTATTTATATTTTACAATTCCCTCCGTCTCTTTCTTTTCGTATATCCTGATCACGAAGACTTTTCGTCTTGACTGCAGCATTGGAGACGGCGTTGAATTTCAATGGAAAAGAAGGTCAGCCGGAAATTTCCACTGCAAGGAAGATAGATGGCAGAGAAAAAGACGAAAAAGAGGAGAGAAGATGTTTTTGTTTCTCGCCAACGTGTTGACCTTACGAATCTTGAAACGCCTCACTAAGGGAATTTGTTCAGTTGGATGAGTATTATCATTATGAGACTAAACTAAACGGAACAGGTGAAGTGGGAAGAGCGCAACAGCTGTAAATTGCCTATAGACCATCGCCCATCTGAATCGTAAAAAAACGATAATAATAATAATTATGATAATGGTGATAGTAATAATAATAATTAGAAGAAGAAGCAGAAGAAGAAGAAATCAAAGTACAGTAGCAAAGGAACACGAAAACGCACACTCACGCATGAAGAAAAAAAATAAAATAAAAATAAGGCCGTATTTTTGCAGTTAGCATAAACAGTTTCTACGTACTCCTCAGTTAAACCCACTTTCTGATCCTTTAACGATTTCGCTCAATTCTGGTTGTTACCAACAGGTTTTTGGACTTTGAAGTCCTAATTCAAGGTTAGGCTTCTTTGTTTCGAAAAAAAAAAAAATTACCCACGTTTTGTCGTTATTCGTATAATTTGTATTTGATATTCGGGTCAGTTTAGTATCCCATTAATGCACCCTTTCCAGTCTTTCGTTGTCTTCAATGAGATTTAGAAATAAAGAGAAAATTGTCATATTCCAAAGGTGGACGGACTATCGATCTCACTATAATTCCTAGATTACTCTTCTGGGACATGATTAGATGTTGTGTGAATAACATTCCTAGATTTTTCTTCGGAGACATGATTAGATGTCTTGCGAATTGAAAATTGCCCTCCATGTATCTCGCCGCCCCGCGGAGGAGGATGATGACCTTGCTCAGAGAGGCAGAGATGACCCTGATGTGATTCAAGGTCAAGAGAGCACCCACGGAGGGCGTGGGCGAGTCACATAAATCATATCCTCTTGGTGGCGTCATCAGAAACGTGCTGGTCCCGCATTCGCTCAGTTATGGGTTCGAGTCCCGCACGCCTCTCCGATTCCCAACAGCGACTCTGACCAGTCTGAGCAGTCCCTAGAGCGAAGGTAACGGCTTCGGCCGCAGCTACTCAGCCCCTCCTCCCGTAGGCTTCTTACCACTACCTACCTGGAAGTTTGACAAAGGTGATTTACTGTACTGGAGAAGGGCAAGGGCGGCTATGCGATGCCGTAGCGTTTTCTGCCGTATTGTAGTATCTGTTGCATAGTGATCAAGAATCCTTCCCTGTGTTTATTATCTTCTGGTGCCCAAGTTGGAAGTGGTTTTTGTAGAATATGACGAACAGTGTAACATAAGAACAGTTCCCTTCCCAGTTTTGCCAACATGCAACGACAGCGTAACGCTTACAGTCACTCTCCACGGGATTTGTCGTGTATGGGGTGCATGGTGGGCCAGAGGGTAGCACGATCGACCCCCGGTATGGTGTTTCTTGGTTCGAGTCCAGGTCGATGGGTGTTCCACTTCTGCAAGGAAGTCAGTTCTTGTAACTCTTCTACAGTCCTGCCAGCGGCCGAGAGTCTTCTTTTCTAAATACGGAGAGAAAATCGCATTGCGGACTGGGAAAGGATATGTTTTATGTTACGCTGTTCGTCACGACGATGTGTACTTCATGAATCTCTTTTCATATGATTAGTGGACTTTGAACAAAACATGTCGACTATGCTCTCCCTCCCCCTACTGTTGACATTTCTTATCTCCATCAATCCTCCAACCCTCCTCCATCCGTTCCTTCGCCTGAATGAAATCGCCTGGCGGCAGTCATGGTTTTGTTTCCAGGTTATCGGAGACCAGTTTACCCCCATTTGGCATGAGGCTTCCTTCAGGTGAATGAAATCGCCTGGCAGCGGCCACAAGTATAGTAAAAGTCTAGAATAACCTCTCACTTTGTAGTCCTCCTCTCCAAGCCCGCCTCTACCAACAAACCATCCATTAATCAAGAATCCATTGGATTATTTTCTTGCCGTCTGTGGAGGCGAGGCCGTGAGCATATCTCTCTCTCTCTCTCTCTCTGTCTCTCTCTGTCTCTCTCTCTCTCTCTCTCTCTCTCTCTCTCTCTCTCTCTCTCTCTCTCTCTCTCTCTCTCTCTCTCTCTCTCTCCCCCTCCTCGGCTGAGATGTTGTTGCGTGTGTTGCAGTGCAGACTCTCTCACCCACTCAACCTCCACTTGTGTTCTCAGCCGATGGCCGGATCGTGTTTCCCCGTCACACTCCTGTTGCTCTCTTCCCCCCTCGCTCTTTTCTCTCTTTCTCTCTTTTACACCACCCATCACCTTTTCCTCTCTGTCTTATGCGTGTGTTCCACCGGTACACTGCCGGGTTCAGACACGCTATTGTAACACAGCAATGACCTCGTTAACACGGTGCGGTGACGTACTTTGTATGTACATACTTTATATATATATATATATATCTATATATATATATATATATTATGTGTGTGTGTGTGTGTATGTATATGTATATATATATGTGTGTGTGTGTATGTATATATATGTGTTATATATATGTATATATGTGTGTATATATATATATATATATATATATATATATATATATATATATGAGTGGAAGGGCGGTGAGCTAAACACAGAGAACAGTTGGAGTTTTATTCACTGACGTTTCGTCCGTACCAGGACATTCTCAAAGTACTTTGAGAATGTCCTGGTATGGACGAAACGTCAGTGAATAAAACTCCAACTGTTCTCTGTGTTTAGCTCACCGACCTTCCACATATTTGTCTTCCATACTTCAATCTATATATATATATATATATATATATATATATATATATATATATATATATGTGTGTGTGTGTGTGTGTGTGTGTGTGTGTGTGTGTGTGTGTGTGTGTACTCTAATGAATCCAACACCTTTGCTACTTTGCGGACATTGGAGATTTTATTTTACTTAATTGCTTAATCTTGTTTAATTTTTTTCACGTTCATTTCATTTCACTTGCATGTCTTTTAGCTTAAGAAATCCCTGAGGCATTTTTTTTAACTTCATAAGGGAAATATTTTCTTTGAATTGAGTGGAATTTTTAGGTAAAATCCTCTAAATGCGACGGACGCGATACAGCCTGCTGTGTAGGATTAATCCTGTCGTTCTATGTAACACTTTTAAACCTCTAAAGTCAATTTCTTTGCGCGTTCTACTTTCTCTCTCTTATCCTGCTGTCCCTTCCCTATCATCTTGTCGTCCCCCCATTCCCCAATTGCCCGTATGAGCTCAAATGTGGGTAATAATTATTTCATTCCATCCCTTGCCCTCTTGAATGGATCCTGCATTGCACCATTGAGGCATGTTTATTGTGGACCTCGACCCTTACACGAACGGATGTTTGTTCTCGATGGTTATAATGGTTATATTTTATATTTGTCTAGACCAGCGTTTCTCAACCAGGGTTCCCCGGAACCCTAAGGTTCTTCAAATGGTCCCTAAGGGTTCCGCGAGAACAAGTGTGATAAGCTCATGCACTTTTGATTTTGTATTTAATTTCATATAGCCTACGTAATATAATTTAACACGCACATATTCTTGGCTATTGTAATAATGTAATATCGACATCATCCTATCTAACCTATTATTAAGATGAAAATGAAATGAGAAAGATATGTTGTTGTTGTTTTTTTTTTTTGCGCAGTGGTTCCTTGAGACATGCAGTTTATTTTATAGGTTACATAAGGGTAAAGAGGTTGAGAAACGCTGATCTAGACTATTGATACGAGTTGCTGCCAGGACGTAGTAAACAGGGAGCGGACGTGACAATCGTCAGAAACTCGGTCTTGACAGAAACCAGACGCTGCCCAGGACCCAAGAGGCCCGAGTAGGGTCTGCGCTCTTCGGCAGTCCCGAGAGCTTGCATGTGGCGGGAGGGGGAATGCTTGTGTGGGTGGTTCGGGGGGGTGGGGTGGGTGGAGGAGGCACGTGGGTAGGGTTGTGGGTGGAAGAGGAAGGGTGGAATGGATGGGATTGGGTGAGATGGGACACAATGGAGAAGGGGGAGAAGGAGGGACTGGGTGGTGGGTGTATGTATTATATATTGCCGTTGTTGATGACAGAAATGTCGCTGCTACTCTCGTTGCTGCTGTATCTGCTGTTATGTCTTTCCAGTGGTCGTTAACGATTTTGCTGAGTTTGCAATTGCATTTTTTTCGGGGTCGATGAAGCTGAGAATGTGTGTGAGTATTTCTGCGGTTCTGGGGTTGTAGCTGGGGGCTGGTATTTGGTGGTAATCGTTACTTTTGTCTTTGGTATTTTGCTCCTTTATTTCGGTGATAGATCTTAGCTGCTGTAGCAAAGGTTGCCAGATTTTTTCCATCATTTATCTTTTCATTTATTTTTAATAAAGTTGCTAATTTTGCAAATGTTGCTATCACTCTTCTCAGTAATAGCCCTGCCAATCGTGTTCAATCGTAGTTGTTGATATTACACTCCTTTCTTCCTCCTCCTCCTCCTCCTCTTCCTCCTCCTTCTCCTCCTCTTCCTTCTCCTCCTCTTCCTCCTTCTCCTCTTCCTCCTCCTCCTCTTCCTCTTCCTCCTCCACTTTCTTCTCCTCCTCTTCCTCCTGCCGCATTTACGGTTGCTATGCAAATTGCATCGCCATTGCTGGTGTGGTGAGCATCTGATGTTGATGCTTACGTAGTAACTGCGTCTCCTAGAATTGCTACTACTGCTAGCTGCTCCTGGTGCAGTTTTCTCCTTGCTATTGCTAGTATTGCTAAAATTAATTTGTCGACGTTGGTGTTGCTGTTGTTGATCCTTTTTATAATCTCTCCCTTCGTTGAATTTTAAGCTTCCCACTGTAGATTGATATCAACATATATTGTTGATTATGTCAGCCCCTCATCAGGCACTGATAGGCATTTTATCGACTTGCCATCCTCAACGTCTCGACTTCGTTGAGTTGCTTCTGGCGATTTCTCGACGAGTGTCCCTTTTTCTTTTGTTTCTTGGTGAGGGCGGGCGGGGGGGGAGGGTAGGTGTGGGTGGTAGCGTGGCGAGAGTGACTAAGACACTTTTTGCGCCCATTCTTACGCCACGACGGCGGTGGTGCGGCGTCCGTTTCCCCGCCGTTCAACACGGTCACGCTCTTCGCCTTCAGGCGATTTTATTCGCCTTTGAGCGGGGACCACCGGACTGAAAGGAGCCCAGGTCAACCGGGACCCCGCTCAAATGGAATCCGCTCCCTCGTACACATAAAAACAGTTTGTTTTTTAACAGACGAAAGTGGATAAAACACGTCAATGTGTTGAAGATTTTATCGAGCCTTGGTGACGATCATCTTCATCCGGTGCAGCAGGCCTTACTTATACCAGCTCCAGCGATACTACTGCTACTTTCTACGCATCCATTACTGGTAGTTCTGAGAACTACTGTTGGTGTTGTTCTTAGCTTTGGAAAAATGTACAACCATGATCCACAGTTTATGCCACACCCGGGCTCGCCAGAGGTGAGGAACATGTGCCCTTCTGGTCGGGAGCTGCGAGTTCTGACGCCAAAACTAGTTTGTAAACGCTGCCTACTGAGAAGGCGATAGTTCCTCACGAAATATGCTTGCTCTTGGAAATGCACTTCATATTCATATGAATAAGAATATTTTTGCTTTAGAGTCAGAAAGGTTCGCTGTAACAGGCAGCGAATACTCAAAACTCATTGGAACTTACAAGGTTGTGTGTGCATGTGTTCCTGTCCATTTGTGTCTGTGTGTGTGTGTGTGTGTGTAGGTGTAGGTGTGTATATGACTGTGTATGTGTGTGTCTGTGTGTGTGTAGGTGTGTATGTGAATGTGTGTGTGAATTGTGTGTGTGTGTGTGCGAGTGTGTGCGTGTAGGTGTCTTTTGTGTGTATATGCGTATGCGTGCCCGCTCGCGTGTGCATGTATGTGTGTGTGTGTGTGGTGTGTGTGCGCGTTTGCGTATATGTGTATGCGTGCGTGTGTGTGTGGTGTGTGTGCGCGTTTGCTTATATGTGTATGTGTGCGTGTGTGTGGTGTGTGTGCGCGTTTGCGTATATGTGTGTGTGTGTCATTTTGCCTCTATATATATGTCGATTTTATATATATATTTTATGAATAATGCATATATATATAGAAAGACGTTGAAAAGAGCCTCAAAAAGATAAAAAGAAAAATACTCAAAGGAGAATTCTTTACATTTTGAAAAAAGTAACGAAAAAGTAACGTCCTAAGAAACTTTTGCACAAGAAAGCAATTTCCAATAATAAAGGTGTTTTTTCCGTTCAATTTGTCATTGTCCCTTCAGGAAGAGACCCTGGCAAACCCTCGAGGCACCCTCTAGTTCTTCGGGAGCCCTGGATGAGAAACACTGCTTCAGAGGGTGCCTCTGAAGACGAAGAAAAAATAATAAAGTAATTAAAAATATGACAATTCAATGTCCAAGTCATAAATGGGTGAAAAAAAAAATAAGAGTGTAGGAGCCTCCCAGTGGAAGGAACGTAATGGTTGACTTCTGCCAAAAGTCTCGGTTGGCTGGCGATTGCATCCATCTCGATTTTTTTTTCTCTTGTTTCAGATCGAATTTATTCAGCTGAGAAAAAAATGCTCTCTTGTCCCGTATAGGTTATCATTTTTGTCCCTCCCTCTTTCCTGGCCGGCTGGCTCTTTCAATTCATGTCTTGTACTGACCGGACGGCCCTCCTCCGTATCGTCGATTATTATTTTTGTCCCTCATTCTTTCCCGGCCGGCTGGCTCTTCTTTCATTTACTTTCTTGTGTTTCCCGCCAGCCTTTTGTATCGTTCTTCGTCCACTAATTTCTTTGTTTTTATTTATTTCAATGTTATTATTTTTCTTATCCCTCCCTCCTTCCCGGCCTGCCGTTTTTTTTTTTTTTTAGTTCCTTTGTTTTCTTGTTTTATTTGCCGGCAGGCCCTCCCTATCGTTCATTATTCTGTTCCCTCCTTCTTTCCCAGCCATCCGGCTCTTCGTTCAATCCATCGTTGTTTCTTGTGTTTGCCGGCCGGCCTTCCATGTCTTTGATTATTTCGTTCCCTCCCTTCTTCCCATCCGGCCGGCTCTTCTTGCAATCCTTCGTTGTTTCTTGTTGTGTTTGCCGGCCGGCCTTCCGTGTCGTTGATTATTTTCGTTCCCTCCCTCTTTACCGGCTGCCCTGTTCTTCTTTCAGGTCCTTTGCTTCGTATTGTCCTTGCCGCCCGGCCTTCCCGCTGTGTTCGTCGTCCTCGTGAGTGCCAAAGGTCCCCCGAGCTCCGAGTGGCCAGGAGTCCGTGGCACACTTTCCATCACACCGAGGATGGCATTTGAGATTAACACTTAGAGCGCCTCCCTCGACATATGTATATATATATATATATATATATATATATATATATATATATATATATATATATATTATTGTGTGTGTGTGCACGTAGAATTAACAACGACAGCATCATTGCAGCAGTTGATATTTTTTCTTAAGTTTTCCAAAGTTCTAAACTTAAAAAAAAGAAAAACAGTAATAATGCTGTCATTGTTAATTCCACGTGCATACAAGAGAATTTGATCCCTTACTTCTTCAATATGTGTGTACGTGTATATATATATATATATATATATATATATATATATATATATATATATATATATATGTATGTATGTATGTATGTATATAAGGGTCCCTTACCGCCTGCCCTCCCTGTTCATAAAGTTATCTCATCTTCTTTTAAAGCAACTAATTGCTCCCAAATACCAAAATATTATTTTGACAGCGTTTAGACTCTAAATATGTAAACACAGAGATGACCTCTTGCTCCAAGCCACTTATGTTTGTTGTCGGTTTCATAGAAATCGCATCCGTATTCCAAGTACCATCTCGGTTTAAATTCCTTTGACAGTTGGTGGATTTTGTTTCAACGTTTCGGAAATTGAGTTAACAAGGGTTGCAGTCTTGGTTACTTTCTCGTTTCCACCTAAATAGGGCCTTGCCTATGGATTTATATATATATATATGTATATATATATATATATATATATATATATGTGTGTGTGTGTGTGTTTATATATATATATAAATATATATACGTATGTGTGTGTGTGTGTCTATATGTATATATATATATATATAATTTTTTTAATCAATAGAATATTTTGGTGTTACGCAGAATGAAAATAATATTATCCAAATGACGATTTTGTGTACAAGGGAAATGCGTTCAAACATTTCTCCACGAAAATGTGATTATTATTTGAGATTGGTGAAGAAATCTTCGAAGATGTGGCAGTGACTGACTGATAGGATTTTTTTTCTATCTTTTTTTTTTTCCGACACTGAGGTTGTGTGGCAGGCAGACCGAAATTGGCTAAGAGGTTAGGTCAGATCAGCGTAAGTTCTGAATAAAATAAGTAAACTATAAAAGAAATGGTGTTTGGAAAACAAGAAGTATTATCCTATTTCATTTTATTTCACTAATTCTTTTAACCGAATCCTCGGCCCAGTATATGATGAAGAGGAAGGGAAATGGAGACGAAGACATTACAGGGAAATTAGAGATCAGACCGGACAACCGTACATTCAGGATGAAATACGGGAAAGAAGAGCAAGGTGAACTGGACACTGCGTCCGAATGGAGGCAGACAGACAAACAAGGAAGGTGATGGAAAGAGGAGTGGAGGGCAGACAACAATTAGGGAGATCCAGGTACAGATGGATGGATGAAGTAAGAAAGGACGTGGAGAGGGTGGCACCAAGAGATGACTGGAAAGAATTGGCAGAGGATAGAACCATCTGGAGAGGCATAGTGAAGTGAAGGGCCGTCCGGCCTGACAACCAACAGAATAAGATAAAGTAATTCTTTTAGCCATTTATTTATTTATTTGTTTATTTATTTTTTGTCTTTCGTCTCCGGGTCGTTGATTACAGAGTTCATGTTGTCCGTCCTGCGCGGGACAAAAGGACAGTGCCTCGACTTTGGTTTAGGCGCTTTCTTGGGGGTCATTGCTCACAGGGAATGCCTTTACTAACTTCTTTGTTGTAGGGAGGATTCGAGTCGGCGTGCTTAACCTCAGTAGTGGTTACCAGGCGAGCGTACTTGCCTTGCACTTTTTTTTTTTTTTTTTTTTTTTGCCAAGCTATTTTGTTCAGAAAGAGTAGAGGTTCGTCTTTTCTCGATTAACCCATAGATTGAGGAAACTAACGCTGTAGTGTCGCCAGACGATTCTCATCACCTGAGGAGATTCCCGAGCAAATTTAGGGTCAGAAGTCACTGTCCCCGTCCAACATGGCGGATGGCAGATAAAGCAGTAACCTCGACCTTGTGATTCTTGATATAATCCACTTGTTTGGTAAATTGTCTGGCTTTGTTTTCACAGGTGCTAAGCTGTTGATGCTACACGCTAAACAACAGCTTCGGCGGTGCATAGTTCTCGTCCCCGAAGGCAGCTCTTGCCGCAGTTCCGACATATTTACTTCTCTTTATCCAACACTGATTCACTCAGACATGACAGTTATCTTGATGTGATACCCACATGTATCGACTTACCTACCCATTGAATAAAGTGTTCATAAGAAAAAATATATCATTCAATCGTAAAATACCCTTTAGAAAATTCAATTTTCAGTTTGGTCATCTTTAGCCTCGTACGAACTAATCACCGCCTGTCTGCGAATTAAAGAATTTGTATTCGAATTAGACAACGAAGTCTGGGTTGTTTACTCTCCCCCTGGGACTCAATATAATTTCCATATGAAAGAAGTAATAAGCCATACGAGTCAGCCTCATGAGCGGCGGTCTATACTCAAGCCCGCCGTATTCGGTCCGAAGGCAGCGCTCCCGGCTCTCTCTATCTCTCGAAAAAAGGCTAATGATTCTATCACGTCTCTGCTGGATCTTAAAGGAAAAACCCTCTCTCTCTCTCTCTCTCTCTCTCTCTCTCTCTCTCTCTCTCTCTCTCTCTCTCTCTGTCTCTCTGTCTGTCTGTCTGTCTCTCTGTCTGACTGTCTGTCTCTTTCTCTCTCCCCTTCTCTCTCTCCCCTTCTCTCCTTTTCCCTTCCCCCCTCTCTCTCTCCCTCCATCTCTGTCTCTCTCTTTCCCTCTCTCTCTCCTCTCCTCTCCTCTCCTCTCCTCTCTCTTTCCCTCTCTCCCCTGTCTCCTCTCTCTTTCCCTCTCTCACCCCCTCTCTCTATTTTTTTTGTGCGAACTGAAATTGACGATGTCCTTACCCACTTTTCCAAGAGACGGAAGGATTATATATTTTTTTATCCTGACTGTCACCAGGCGATTTTGTTCAGTCTAGGAGAGCCCTCCCCGTTGAAGAGACGCGTCCTATAGACATAAGAATATAAGTATGGAGAAGACTTCAAGAGACCATAAGGCTTACACTAGGCAGTTCCATGCCCATTATCACTTATCATCCCCATCCTTAATGTTCTCTAACCGTTTCTTAAAATAACCGATAGTTTCAGCGCTCACTACATGGTTACTAAATCTATTCCATTCGTTGACCACCCTATTAGTAAACCAATTCATTCCTATTTTCTTCTTAAATCTAAATTTGTCCAATTTAAACCCATTACTGCGAGTCCTGCCCTGCTGTCTTAATATGATGACCTTGTTTGCGTCACCCTTGTTAAAGCCTTTGATCCACTTGAACATCTCTATTAGATCACCCCGCACTCTGCGTCTTTCCAGAGAGTGTAAGTTAAGGTGCCTAAGCCTCTCCTCGTAAGATAAATTTCTGAGCCCATGTATCATTTTGGTTATTCTTTTCAGTAGTCATTCTATAAGACGGAAACCAAAACTGTGCCGCATAGTCAAGGATGGGTCTTACGCTAGATTGATAATTACCACTGCACTTTTAATCGTAAGCATCTTAGTAATGAAACCAAATGCTTTGTTAGCTTTATTCGTGGCGCTAATGCACTGTTTCCTGAATTTAAGGTCAAGACTCACTAGAACTCCAAAGTCTCTCTAGCACTCAGTTTCCTCTAAAACGTGTTATCTAAGCTATATATATTTTCGGGGTTGTGTAGCCCTACGTTTAACACGCTGCACTTTGAGATATTGAAGTCCATTTGCCATTTCACCGACCATGTGAACAATTTGTTAAGATCATCCTACAGAATCTCGGTGACATCTCCTGACCTAATTAGGTGTCTTATTTTAGTGTCGTCCACAAACTTACTAACATCATTATTAATCCCTTATCCAAGGCGTTTATGTACATAATGAACAATAAGGGACTAAAAACCGAGCCCTGTGGAACTCCACTTGAAACACTACCTCAGTTGAATTTTACACCATTTATGGTGACCCGCTGTTTTCTGTCACTGATCCAAACTCTAATCCATTCTAACAGTTTTCCTCCTATGCCATGGGCTTATTTTATTTAGAAGTCTCTGGTGGGGCACCTTGTCGAACGCTTTACTAAAGTCAAGGTAAATAACATCGTAACTATTATTGTTATCTAGTGCCTTACATACGTTAGTATAAAAAGATAGAAGGTTAGTCATACAGGAATTACCCTTGGAGAAACCATGCTGTGGGTCATGAATCAAATTATATCTCTCGATGTGATCTGTGAGTTTATTAACTATTATTGATTCAAGCATTTTACCTATAACTGATGTCAAACTGATTGGTCTGTAGTTGCATATAGACGATCTATCTATATTTTTGAAAACAGAACAACGTTTGCCTGCCCCCAAATAACAGGCACAAAACCAGTATCTACCTACTTATCAAATATTGCTATTAACTGGTTACAGATTTCAAATTTACACCCTTTTAGCATTCGGAAAAATTTCGTCTGGACCTGTGGATTTTGTAACTTTAAGTCTTTCAATCTGTTTGACTACTTCTACCTTACTAATGCTAATATTAGATAGTCTACTTTCTTCATCCCCACTAGAAATCGGATCGCAGTCAAGTACCTTATCTAACCTGTCCTTAGTAAACACCGAGAGAAAATATTTGTTAAACGCCTCACTCATTTTTCCTCCGATTCTATCATGACATTTTCGTCGTTTTTAATTGGTTCTATCCTTTCCTTATTTTTTGTTGTGTAGAGAAGAAAGAAGCCCTTTGGGTTGGATCTAGCTTGTCTGGCAACCCTAATTTCATTGTTAAGTTTCGATGTACGCGTGTTCTTTTTAACCAGTCTTGCCATATCGTTATATTTTGATCTAAGATGTGTTTCCCCGTTTTTTTATTTTTTATTCTTGAATAAAGTCCTCTTTTCATTCCGATCTCACATTTTATTCTGTCCGTTATCCATTTGGAAGTATTACTATTCTTCCGTATTGACTTGGGAATAAATTTATTTTGTGCATTTAGAATTAAAGCTGTTAGGTTACTGTACATTTCATCCAAATCGCTGACCGGGCTGTTGACCTCGCGCTTGTAAGTGACCTGACCCAAGGTACGCATATTACCCTCCGTGACCCGACACCTGACCGCGCTAATGACGTCCGGACTGACCGTGTATCTTACCCCGTCACAGCCCCCTGGGTCGGTCTCGTAAGTGACCAAATGTCTTAAATACTTTCTCATCTCATCAAAATTGGCTCTCCTGAACTCCGGTACTAGAACGTTATTCGTACTAATTAATTCTTCCCAAATGATATTATACATTATTTCTTCATGATCGCTAAGGCTTTGACTATCTCCCACTTTTACATTTCTCGTTAGGTGCTCATTATTAATTAAAAGTAAGTCCAGAGTATTCTTTCCCCTCATAGGATCGGTAATCATTTGTTTTAGGAAATTATCCTGCACCACATCCAAGAAATTTTGCTCTTCCTGGTCTACTAAAATTTCTCATTCAATGTTTCTATAATTAAAATTTCCCATGATCACAATGTTTCTGTACTGGGGCCCCCTGCGAATTTCATGAATCAGGGGGTCAGTCTGCTCAATGCTGAGGTTAGTCTATATAGGACGCCAATAATAAATTTCTTAAGTTTGCCTGTCGTCGTCGTCGTCGTCATCGTCCTGGCTATCCCCCGTGGTCGAGGAAGATGGTCTTCGTGAGTTATTATTGGTGTGTGCGAAGGTGGCTAATGAGACCGATTCGTGCTTGAAAAGATCGGTCGCAGTGCGGACATACAGTTTCGGGAGGAAATGCTGGCCATGGCTGTTGTTGTCGCTCTTTCCGACGTTTTCTTTTTTCTTGCCTATAATCTCCACTCAAATAGTTTCCGTGCTATCCTCTTTCTTAATCGAATTGTTGATGATGCAGTTTATTGTTTTTTAACGAAAAGTGCTATTCCTCACCCACTCCTGCCAACCCTGTCCTTGTGAAATTATATATATTGTATATATATATATATATATATATATATATATATATATATATATATATATATATATATCCTTCTATCACGATTTCCGGAAGGAAATGTTTATCAGACATTTTGATCCAGGATTCAGTAATAGCTATAATATCAGATATCTCTACGCATGCTTTACCTCGCAGCAAATACATTTCATTTATTACGCTTTTGCTGTTCTATACTAAACTTTTAGTTTATTCTCTCTCCATCCGATTAGGTTATTCTTTTCCCAGTCCCTCCCTCAGCTGTTTCTATTGCCTAAACTATATTCCGATACTTACCCCCGACTCCCACGTAATCTACCCGAAAAAAAACCCTGCAGGATGCCTACTTCTCACTTAAGGGATTCAGCAAGGAGCCGAAATCCTTTGGGTGACAAGTGCATCCCGTCCCTTGTATATAGATGATTCTTACCGTAAAAGCGATTCCAGTTTTCGACAAATGCCCATTCATTGGCTTTACAATGTTTGCCAGCCTGCAATTCATTGCAATAACCCTGGAATGCCACATGCCTCCAACTCTACGCCTCAGAAGTATTGCACATTCATCAAGAACCCCTCCCTTATTCCTAATCTTATCTAGCACATCCCAAAACCGCGTAAACAATTCCTCACTCCCTAACTTACCTATGCCATTCCCCCCAGCACTCAACCAAACAATGGGTTTCACACCTCCCCCGAATATACACTCTTAAATCCTGTCTCTAATATTTTCTATCCCCGCCCCGAGGAAACACACTTGGGTCCTATGCTTTATATCTTTGTCGAAGAAGGCCCTATGCAAATATTTCACCTGGCCATCCCCTGCAACTAAAATCTTACCTGTAGGGAGGAATCTAGCGACTGCCCTACCCTTCTTCTCTTGTATCTTCTTAGTTTCTTCTTTGTAGACCCGCGAGAGCTTGAAAAAAGTTTCTGCATTCAAGCGGGCTTGGTGAGGGTTTTTTACCATATCTGTTTTTCTTTTTCTTTTTTTCACCCAAGTTCCAAACATGGTTTGTTATCCGTGTTTTGTGCCTTCGAATGAAGAACTCAATTTACCCCTACAAGTCCCTTAACAGTCTTCTCTAAGGCTACAATTCTACCACGTAGAGCTTGTACCTCTTCGGCACTAATCACCGAAACACAACCACTCGCCATCTCACTGATTGAAGCAGTTACCCAAGTTTGACCTGACCTGAGTGACGCCTACTGGATCGTTTTTGTTTACATTTTCCTTGTCGCTAGGCGATTTTATTCAGGCGAGAGGGATTCTCACCCACCCTCTACTGGGTTAGCATGTCTGTGTAACTTTCGGATTTGAACATTTGAAATAAAAAGAGATGGTGGCAGTCCTGGCACCTTTGTCCGATTTTTCTCTTTAATGTTTGCCTCTCTACCTGTCTATCTGTCTCTATCTCTATTAATATATCTCTATCGATCTATATATTTACCTATTTATCTATCTTTATATCTGTGTATCTTCCTGTCTCTATTTATCTGTGTATTTTTATCTATCTATCTCTATCTCTTCCTCTGTCTATTTATCTATCTGTCTCTATCTGTGTATCTTCTCTCCATCTATATATATGTCTGTCTTCTTCTATTCTCTATATTCCTCTCTCTCTCTCTCTCTCTCTCTCTCTCTCTCTCTCTCTCTCTCTCTCTCTCTCTCTCTCTCTCACACACACACACACACACACACACCTCTTCCTTCCTCCCTCCTCTCTTTTTCTCTCCCTTCCTCTCTCTATGTCTCTCTATCTCTATCTCTATCCATCTACCTCTCTCTCTCTCTCTCTCTCTCTCTCTCTCTCTCTCTCTCTCACACACACACACACACACACACACACACACACACACACACACACACACACACACACACACACACTCGATTACGAGTCCAACCCGTGATCCAAAGACCAAGACCAAGGTGAATTACACACACTCACACACACACACACACACACACACACACACACACACACACACACACACACACACACACACACACACACACACACACCTCTCCCTACCTCCCTCTTTCTCTCCCTTCCTCACTCTCTTTCTCTGTCTCTCTATCTCTATTCCTCTATCTATCTCTCACCCTCTCTCTCCTTTCTCTCTCTCTCTCTCTATCTCTCTCTCTCTCTCTCTCTCTCTCCCTCTCTCTCTCTACCTACCAACCAAATTCGACGGAATGGTTAGAAACTTGTTCATTGTGGAAATGGATGTGTCACCAGAGTAATACTACTCATACATATTCGGTTCTTCGCAAGTTTATGTCGACTCTTATCCGCCAAAGAAGGGACCTTCCAATTGCTGATTTCCATTTCTTTAAAAAAGTCGTTTCCTTGCCTCGCCCGTTTTGGCAGTTAATTCTCTATCAGCTAATTAACCATTCACGGTGATTTACTGACTTGAGTTAAGTTGATAATGATGGTAAGTTAAGAGACGTTTAACTACAATTGATTTTTCCATATCTTTTATGTGTTTATTTATTTTTTCTTACATGCTTGGCTAGCCAAGTTAAGTGCCGGGTATTGATTGTCGTTGATAGTATAATCAGGTAAATTATTATTTATAGAATTCTGATGATACATACATATACCAAAAATTTTCCCACCTTTTGAAGGGATGGCTTAATCAAAACATACTCCCTCCCCCTCACACCCAACCTACACCCATCCAGAAACTCATCCGTTGTCCCGCCCACCTAAGCACTTTGTGGGTGAAGGGGGCACCCCTGCGCCCGCCACATTGCTTGGGTCTGATGGATTCCAGCAAGACACAGCACTTCCCTAGAAGGGATTTATCCCCGGAGTTGGTGTGCCCTAATGGTTCTGGACTCTTTTTTTATCCACTCCGTTGCTCCCTCTTGAATTCGTGGTGCTCACCTTCCTTTTTCTCCCAAATCTCACTCCGAAAAAAAAAACTAATCAAATGTTGGTAAAGAGAAACCCTTTGTTTTATTACAAGGTGACAATCATAATTATCTTATATTTCATACATCTTTGTGATATGCTTAACTTATGTCACGAGACTACATTATATAGAAATGTATATTTTGTAACAGGAGGCCACGGCCGACCTAAATCCTTGTCAGTGCACCCCTAGGTCGAGAGACGCTGGTTTCAATGCATGACGACACCGTCATCCCCATACTCCTCACACCTCACACCTCCCCACCTCCACTCCGTCTACTCGAGAACGGAACAGACAAGAACTACTGTACATGCCTTCAGGCTGTGTCATTTCCTTGTCCATTTACATTCTCCACTTACACCTATTTCTTCCCCTCTCACTTTCCTGCTCGATGGACATTCCTCTTGTACCCAACGCCCCCCATCACCATGTCCATCCACCTCAGTGTTGGTCTTCCCTTAAAGTTCCCTCCATCCACTATTATATATGTCCATATATATATATATATATATATATATATATATATATATATATATATATATATATATATATATGTGTGTGTGTGTGTGTGTGTGAAAGAGTGTATATATATATATATATATATATATATATATATATATATATATATATATATACATATATATGTATTATGGAGAAGGGGATCATTTGCTAGAGGACATTTAGGCAAGACTCTTATTTCCAGACTCGGAGACAAGTACGCAACCTTGGGACAAGCTGTCGAAGAACAAGAAGGACACTTCGAAGGATGTTGTGACCCGTCCTTGGGATTCAGGGTCTGCTGCTGCTGATTGTTTTGTTTGGTCGTCTTTGATAACTACGCAGGTTGGCCCTTATTTATTTACTTAATTATTCATTTGTTTATTAATTGATTCATTACTTAACTTTTTTATTTATCCATTTATTTATTCATTTGTTTATATATATATATATATATATATATATATATATATATATATATATATATATATATATATATATATATATATACATATATATATACATATATTGACTAGATAAACACCATATGAGGACGGAGCCTTTATTTGTACGACGTTTCGCTTATTACAGCTTTTTCAAGTACAAGTTGAGATACAAATGCTTGAGATTAAATAAGGGGAAAGGAGGGAACGTTCCCTCCTTTCCCCTTATTTAATCTCAAGCATTTGTATCTCAACTTGTACTTGAAAAAGCTGTAATAAGCGAAACGTCGTACAAATAAAGGCTCCGTCCTCATATGGTGTTTATCTAGTCAATCTTGTCGGCAGACTGCCACTTTTAAGCATATACATATATATATATTTTCAGTTGGTACCACTGATTATTATCTATGTCGGTGGTAACTCTGTCAACGAAATCGTCAGTTGTGTAGATTTCAGTCCTCCCAGGCAATTTAACACCTTTCACGATTGCATATGTTAATTTCATTTTGTTTTGTTTTGTATTATTTTATTTTATCTTTGGTATCAGTTTCTTCGTTGATGCGTCTATTTTTCAAATTACCTGTTTATTAATTTATTTATGTATTTATTTACTTTATACTTTTTTTTGCTATGTTATGTGTTCTCTTTCTTTCATTTGTTTTCATTTCTTTCGTTTTTTTATAAGGTTCGTGGACGCATTTTGAATGAAGCGTTTTGACAATACTTTCATTTCGCTCAAATCCCGGGGATTTCAGTTAAACCTTGGTTTCAAATATTGCGAAATCTGTTTGGATAATTTGCGATTTTTCAATTTCTTTTGTTCCTGAAGCTATGGCATATTACACTTGGTGTTTACCTTATTACGCTTACCTAATTGTAATGTACAGGATAAGAGCTATGCTCGTGGGACACCGCCTCTATGTATTGTACTGTACCTTACGTTGCCTGGCTGTACCAATTCATCCTCCATATTGCTCCACGAATTAGTGCATTTGTATGTAGAATTGTATTTCCAAATAACTAGTAATTTTTCAAGTTCTATGTACTACGTTTTTTTCTGTATAATAATTTCAATATGAAATGTAATGTAATATGATGTCTGTAATAATATGATATATGCAATAATAATATAATATGTAATATGATAATGATGATAATATTTAATTGTATCCATCAAATAAATAGGAATTTTTCAGTTTCTATTTACTACAGTATTTTTTCTTGGCCACACTATTAATTCTTCTTTGTTAATTATGCCCTTTTCTTTCTTTATTGTGATTATTGC
>NC_134782.1:450000-452500 GCF_046742065.1 Oratosquilla oratoria
GCTTAACAGAGAAATTGTATATATTTATCAAGTTTGTTGTCTCGCAGTAAGAGCGGTTTTCTATATATCAGGATCCATTGATACAAGATTTGGAATTAGTATTACTATGGATGAAGTTTTTGCAAGGACAAAAATTATAAATTATATATATATATATATATATATATATATATATATATATATGTGTGTGTGTGTGTGTGTGTGTGTGTGTGTGTGTGTGCGTGCGTGTGTGTACATATACGTATACATTTTTTCTACCCTGGCACAGAGACTCCACCATTTCTCAGGGGTTAGGCCAGTGGTCCTGTAGCGATCCTAGAGACACCCAGAGGCTCATATGGACAACACGGGGTCACGGTCTGACAAGACTCCATCTCGACCTGGTGGCCGCCCTCTCAAGCTGAACAGAATCGCCTGGCGGACTAATAAACAATTTGTGTCACAGAAACTGCAGTCTTAATGACAGAGACACATAAGCTACGAGGACTTTCCCAAGTTGCGGGTCCCGTGGTTGCATGGATGATGGATAGATCACCCTGTGTGGTGATGGATGTTGTTGACTTTCCAAATGGTGATGGATTTATGGCTGTAGACATGCATAGCTATCAGTGTGGGTAGTAGGGGTGGTGTTAATTATACATATGGTGGTGAAAATGGAAGGTGATTGTGATGAGAACGGTAATTGTGGTGTTGATGTTGAGCATTGTCCTTGTAGTGATGACAACGTGGATGGTGACATTGACGTGGTGGGTCGTGTGTGGTGCTTGTGGTGTAGTGGAAATTGGAAGGTGTGTTTGTGTGGTGATAGGTGGTGAAGTCAAAAGAAGTTAAGAACGGTCATGGTGACTTTTTCGCGGTCTGGTGATGGTTTCGTGCAGATGAAAAAAAGGGGACTCGTAACATGAGCCACTCTACAGCCATGACCGTGGTGGTTGGATTAAGCGCACGTAAAGTAAATGTCAAAAGTTGAATCTCACGATGAACTTCACCCTGGGAGCGAGTGCAGACGTACCCGGGGAGGGGGGGAGGGGTATGGGGGAGGGGGTGGAGGCTTGGACAGAGTGGTGTAACCCTACCAATAGCTCTTAGCTTCTTTCATGTGTATTTATACGCACGCATCTCCCACAACACAATTATATTGTTGATTACACAAGATAGACTACTTTTAGCACTACAGTATAACGTAGAAAAAAGGATAGACACATTGTGTACCCATAGATTGATGTATATAGGGACAATTAACATATAAGTACATGCGTGCGCACGCATAGTTATATAAAAAGAAGGGCAGATATCCAGTGACCCTTGGTCCAACAAGCAAACCTGGGTGCGGAGGATGGGGAGTGGGCGATAACCGCCAGCGGTAAACATCCTCACTGTAGAGGTTTCTAGAGCCACTGGTATTTCCGATTTACATGTCCCTTGCGCAAGCCCTGCTATCTTTTCCAACACTCGTAACACAAAGACTACTACATGTACTGTCAACAGACAAGTAACCATGTCTATATATATGACCATAGCCTTATATCTCTTAAATGTTCATGAGTTAATTGATAAGGCAGCCGACTTGGGATGAAGGCGTGAATCTATTGAACGATGAATGGTGAAAAGGTGCAAGATTGGTGTAATTTTTAAGTAAAACGTAAAACAAACTTATTCATATGTAGCATCCTGGCAGTATTAATGGTACCAGTTATTTCGTATTAGCTTTTCTTGTCTCCTTTGAGAATAAAAGAAGCGATAGTGCATAAGAATAATCGAAATATTATGAATTCGCCCAATACTGCAAACAATATGTAACGTTACACACTATTCACATTTAGTGTCTACATTACATTTCCCTTTACTTCTGTCACACTGTATATATTACGAGTTTTTCCAGCATAAATTTTACGAAGCAAAAGAATAATGTATAACGACGATCAGGAGCAAAATAACGGTCAAAATAGAATTTGAATGCCTGCGCGCCAAGTTAAACATTCAGAGACGTGGAGTGCATTGCCAACGAAACAATTTGGCAATCAGGACGGTTGCAGTAAACAGACATGTCGGCACACGTTTAGCTCGACTTCGTTGTTTACCGGGTTATTTTGGTTATTCTATTTTTGCGTGTTTTTGGTTAATTTTGTCGAATATACTAGTTTATTTCTATTTATATTTTTATCCATTGGTTTATTTTCTTTCTTTTTGTGCCTCTGTACTTCGACAGTCATCTAAAATTGACAACCCAAAAGTTGAATGTAGGGTCTCCTAGGGTCCACCGGAATCTGTCAGAATCTGTTTGAGGTTGTCGGAATCTAATAGAATATATCGGGATTTGTTATATCTGTGCAAGAAAAATAGGAAGTATTGTAAGAAAGGAGTGAACTTGGAGTCGTGATAATGTGGACAGCAGTGGGCTCAGTTTTGTTGAACGATATAATCTAACTTTGGAGTCAGTGAGCGAAAGTGACTGGCGCGACCCAATCCGCCGATTCATCGTGTAATCAACTTGCAAACA
>NC_134782.1:457500-460000 GCF_046742065.1 Oratosquilla oratoria
CTATCTCTGTGTGTGCGTGTGTGTATGTGAAAGTAATGTCATATATGACATAATTTCCTCTCGTGGAACAGACTGCGAAAGGAACTCCAAACAAGGTTCATTTCCTCTTCCCCCCTTCACTTCGGCGACGCCCCCCTCCCAACTCTCCGAGCTGAATAGCATCGGTTGACATTATCCAAAATAAGATGTGCTGAGTACCTCACCGTAGCAAAAGAATTTAGTGCATCGCGGAAGTGTTTCTGAAGACCAAGACTTCGAAGTGAGTTCGACTGAAAGACAGAAACCCCTTTGCACGATATATCGTCCTACCGACCCCCTCTCTCTCTCTCTCTCTCTCTCTCTCTCTCTCTCTCTCTCTCTCTCTCTCTCTCTCTCTCTCTCTCTTTCCTCTCTCTCTCTCTCTCTCTCTCTCTCTCTCTCTCTCTCTCTCTCTGCTTCCGTATCCGCCTTATGCTGCATCTTTCCATCTGTTCCTTACTACATCTTTCCATCTCACTTTCTGTTACGTTGCCCGTTCTACTCTCTCTCCCTCATGCCATGCAAGACTCACAGTGCCCTCTATTGCCGATGCATCGAGTGCAGTCAGTGCCCTCTATCGCCGATGCATCGAGTCAGTCCGCGGCAAGCGTCGTCACTTGCTACATTGAGACCTACATCTCATGAGGAGGATTTGTCGCTTGTTTATGTGCCTTCGGGGCAAAGTGTTTATGGCCTGCCAGCAGTCGCAATGCCGTCTGATTCCGATAAACCCATCGTCTATCCTTGACGAGCCATCTAGCGATAACCTTCCCGAGTTCGAGGCTTTATGGGAATCGGAAGGAGTCAGCAAATCATATTTGGAGGAGCATGTCGGTCCTCAGAGAGCTGATCGTGGAGGAAGAGCCTATAGGGGGACGGGGGGGGGAGTCGTCATTCTGACCTTTCTTGCTTTGGACTCCTCCTCTCACTTGAATAAAAGTCGGATGTCATTAGCCAGAAGGAAATCGTTCAAGGGTAGCCAGAAAAGAGATTTGCATGCCCATCTTCGTATATACGTCAATATTTGCGTAAAGTCGATTTTCGTCTACAAGTCGATCTTCATATTCGAGTTGATTTTCGTGTACCGTAGAAGCCGATCTTCATGTGCATATCGATCTTTGTGTACAAGTCGATTTGCGTGTACAAGTCGATCATCATATGCGAGTCGATTTTTGCTGTTAGAGGATTCACTGAAGTGCCCTAATTAGTTCCTTGGGTGAACGATTTTTTTTTTTTTCGCATGACGCGAGGTCCTGCCTCCGGACTGAATAAAATAGTTTGGCGTTTGCCAGAAAAAAGAAAATATTAATAAAAATATGCGCCGTCGTGGATGATAAGATTAGACACAGAACGTTCAACCTTCATGTTCAACCTCGTCTCTTCAGCCCTGGTTCAAAGAATCTTTCGCCAGTCCTAGCGAACTGTTTCCGCTGTTAGAAAGTGGAGATATGACTTGTTTTCTAGATCAATCGATCTGGCTTACTAGCTTATCTATAAAAACCCAGTTCAAGCCGAACGTTTGAATTTGCGACTGGGCGGGTGAAACACACCTCCAAGAACCAACAAACCATTTATTTGTAGCTCTGTTCTCCTTCTCATCTTCTCCTCCCCCACCTCCATTTCCTCCTCCTCCCCCTCCCCCACCTCCTCTTCCTCCTCCTCCCCCTCCCCCACCTCCTCCTCCTCCTCCTCTTCCAGGGTCATTCTCTCGAGTTTATCTCCCAGCATCTCGCTGCATCTTGAGACTTGATTTGATAACTTGAGCTGTCGCCAGGCAATTTAATTCACGTCCGCTTCCCTTGTGCTTCCCATACTGTGGTGATCTGCATCCATATACACAGTCTTATGTTACAGATGACTTCATTCAGCCCAGACGAGATCTCCGTTGATAATTATAGTAACAGTAGTAATAATGATAATAGTAATAGTAGCAATGATAACAGTAACGATGATAATAATAATAATAATAACAGTAATAATAACTATAATAATAATAGAAGTAATTAGGTACAAATCCACCCTCTAATGATTTTTTCATTATAGTTAACTTCAGTCGATTTCCTTGTTAAGGCGTCGCCACACTGTCGGACTCAAACACATACGGACACAAAGCATGTGGTGTCACGTGATACACAAACACTGACACTAGAAGACGTCACATTTGATATTACGTCACGCTGAAGGGTCATCGTGATACCAACAATCACATCCTCTGACATTCGAGTCCCCCTAAAGGTCGAGAAAGACCAATCGGTTGGCGTTGATAAGAAGACAGTCACTGTGCGGAGAATAAATGGGTGGTGTTAGTTTCGTACTGGCATGGACGTCGCCATTTCTTAAGGAAACTCACCGCAAAAAAAAAAAACATTGGGTTGGGGGGATGTGTTGACGCCAGGACACGCCTAGCTGGGACCGAGGGCGTCACCTTCGCCCTAGGTACTTCGTGTGCCAAGGCGGACACCGATTCAATCACTCGTGGCAT
>NC_134782.1:465000-500000 GCF_046742065.1 Oratosquilla oratoria
TCCGCTCGGCCCAAATGGAAACAAACTATTTCCCTTTTCAAAGCCGCCGTCGTTGGTAGTGCGTGTGAGTGGGCAGACACTGTGCGTGGCCGGCACCACGGCCAAAATGACAGTACAGCTGGCTGTTGCACTGGTACCAGTTTTACCCGATGACTAGATAACTGAAATACTAAGAGCTTTTTTTTCTCTCTGTCTTCTTCTTCTCCTTCGTTTCCTTGTGCTTATTATTATCATTATTATTATTATTACTATAATCATTATTATTGTTATTGTTGTAATTATTATTATTATCATTATTATCATTATCATTATTATCATTATCATTATTATCATTATTATCATTATTATCATTATTATCATTATCATTATTATCATTATCATTATCATTATTATCATTATCATTATTATCATTATCATTATTATCATTATCATTATTATCATTATCATTATCATTATTATCATTATCATTATTATCATTATCATTATTATCATTATCATTATTATCATTATCATTATTATCATTATCATTATTATCATTATCATTATTATCATTATCATTATTATCATTATTATCATTATCATTATTATCATTATTATCATTATTATCATTATTATCATTATTATCATTATTATCATTATTATTATCATTATTATTATCATCTTTCGTCTACTTCTTCGTCTTCCTCTCCTTCTTTTTATAAAATAAAAAAGAGCAGTTAAATAGTCCATTAATTTATGGCATGCAAATCACAGCTCCGGGAAGAACAGGAAGAATAACAGGCTAATTTGAAACTTTGAAACTATTTTCGAAAAAGCTCCTATTTGGAGGGAGTTTGGAAATATTCAAGTCTTGAACAACATAGTGCCTCTGTGGGATTCCGCTGTGTGTGTGTGTGTGTGTGTGTGTTCACCTTGGTCTTTGGATCACGTGCTGGACTCGTGATCGACAGCTATTTCCCTCCCGGAAGATAGCTCAGAGCTCGTATGACCAATCTATGGGTAATGCTGTGACCTTACACGCACACACACACACATCCAAATTCCCGCCCACGAGACTTGGAGTAACGACTTGAAGCGCAGCGATACTGAAATTATTTCAGCCCTGGGTAGGATTCGAACCCGGACCGCCGTAGTGACAGTCAGGGACTCTACCAACCGCGCCACCGAGTGTGTGTGTGTGTGTGTGTGTGTGTGTGTGTGGGCGCGTTTTGTTTCATTCTTAATTTACGGGTTTGGAGCTATACCCATGGTGCCCCCGTCTCCAGATACAGGGCAAATAAATTGGTGAGTGATGGTTCTGGAGTAGATGAAGCCTGGGTACGCAATTTGGCGAACCATCTTCCTTATATGTAGGGAAGAGGAACTTCTGGCACATGTATGTATGCGTGCATGTTTCCAATTAATTTATGTTGGCCTGTAATATATATATATATATATATATATATATATATATATATATATATATATATATATATATTAGAGGGCAGGATAGATAAGATGGGGAGAGGGGGGATTTGGGGGTTTAGTGGAAGAAAAGAATGAAATGGAAGGAATTTAGAGTTATGATAGGTGTGGGGCAGACCCACTTCCTCGGTTATTTTTATAGTCTCGTGGACTTGTGTGTGTGTGTGTATATGTATATATATATATATATATATATATATATGTGTGTGTGTGTGTGTGTGTATGTACATATATATATATATGTGCGTGTGTGTGTATATGTGTATGTACATATATATACATATATATATATATATATACACTCATGCGTGTTTGTGTGTGCATTTTTACATCAGACATTTACTTTCTTTCTTAGATTAACACATGTCTATATTTGTATAACATGGGAAGACCATGTTTTTTTGGCAACCTAGAGAAGTAAATTAACTTTTCCCAGACGCGTGAAAAAAAGGCGGAAATGTTAGAGACTCCGCTGCCAAGACTGAAAAAGATATTTGAACGAAAGTGGTGGGGGAGGGACGGGGGCGTTGTTGATGTGAATGAAGACGCCATCTTTTGTCAGATGCCTAAAATAGGTCAAACCGAGAGAGTGAAACTAGGTCATTTCCATTTGTAGTTCTTGGCATGCCTTCGCTTCATAACTTCGGGAAAGACGAATGTTTTTTCCTAATCTTGGTTGAAATAAATCGTCTTGAAAGGAAGAAAAAATATATAAAGAGGACAACCATTTGAAGCGAATAAATAAAGCCAATAAACGTCTTGATCTCATCTTGAAGGAGTTAAATCGCATAATCAGACTCTCTTGTTGATTTTTCTGTTGACAGCGGAAGCTCAATGATAGGTGCAAACAAATTATAATAAATGAATGAATAAATAAAGAAAATAAATAGGTTATTTTTTCAGAAAGAGATATCACGACATGCATTCTTCAAATCCAAACGTGCTAATAAAAATGACAAAATAACTACTTTTACCCTGAACGTATCAATCGAAAGACTAATCTGATTCTTACTTTCGTAGCGAGATGTGCTCGGTCACCTTATTACGTGCCAGTTAGTTTGTGGCACCGACATTCTCGTCTTTCACAGTTTTTGTACAGATAATGAAATTCAGGGTCTCTTCTCGTTAATGGGTCAGGCCAAGGTCTCGCTCAAAAGCGGATTTTCAAGACACTTTCCCTTCAATCGGCCGACATGTATACATAGCAACATGCGTATATATATATAATATAATATATATATATATATATATATATATATATATATATATATATATTTATACATAGATACATATACCAAAGGCTCTTTCCTCCTTACAAGGGAGACAGAAAAAAGGAAACAAAAAGATAAAAAACATTCCCACCCATTCCATCCCTAATACACTCCACTCCCATCTAACCACTTCCCTCCCTCTTATCTTGGCACCTCCTGAATGACGGGTCATCTCTGCATCTCGCCCACTGCCCTGGGACAGAAGCAGTGTCGCAAGACACAGCACAACCACAGCAAGGTCGCTTCATTAAATCGGCGACTCCACCCCCCCTCTCCGTCCCCTCATGCAGAAAAGGAGAAGACGGGGAGAAATCCCTTCGGGCTACCCTCAATTTACTTTTCACACATACTCCCTCACACCCCATCCCCCACCCACTCGCCTTCATGCACCACAGTATTATCCATACACAACCAATCCGTGAACGGTCAACTGGTCCCCAAATTTGCACCCCTAGGACAACTAGTCCCCAAAAAATAGGACATCTCGTCTCCAATTTTTTTCATTTTTTTTTATTATTCAAACAATAGTTTTGCGATATTTAGCAAGAATCAAAATACCATTACATATTATGTACAACACTTTATTAAATAATACACAGGTAATACACAAGTATTATATATTACTCAAAATAGCAAGAATCAAAATACCATAATATATTATGTACAACACTTTATTAAATCATCTTATGTTTAGTAACATAAAAGAATTAAAGTTAACCACCAAAGCATCAAAAACATATATACGAACAATAGAGAACACATTTGGACAGTTTTTAGACAATTTATTTTGAGGACGAGTTGACCACCCACCTTGTCATTCGGGGACCAGTTTTTGGGGACCAGTTGTCCTACAATCCAACCATTCTCCATTCACCCCTATCCTCTGTCCTACCCCGTCCTTCCTCGATAGATATTCCCCTCTTTCCCAATGCCCCTTTTACCCCATCCATCCATCTAATCCTGGAATTGGAGACAAATATGAAAGAATAGATAGGAAATGTTCATATTCCGGTCTCTGTTTTGAAGCCTTCTTCCGCAAACTGAACTATGCCCGAGGTCGAACCTGATTACTTTTTAGGGATATCTATTTGGGTTTAGATCTTGGCTCAGGAGACATATGGCAGGAGAAAATGGGTTTGCACTTGTATCAGCCAGAAGCGGGGAGTGGGGAAACGGTCGGAGACATAGTTGTAGAGAAAGGGCGAAACGCGGAGAAAAAAAACTTAGTGTGATGTAAACTGAAATGGGATGATCCAATATTAGAGAAAGAGAGAAATTAGGTGAATTTCAGTACAATAAAAACATGTGTATGTGGAAGTATTTTTGTTCGTGCGAAGTGTGTGTATTTCCTACGAGAAGTGACACAAATGGGCACACAAAGTAGGAAACGTAACCAAGATCAGGTCACTTGTCCCGACGGGCGGTCGGTCGGAAAGGGAGGCGACACGAGACCGGGTCTGTTCGTACATTAATTATTTCTAGGTAAGTACTAAACATTGTTTATACTATTTTCTATTTAGATCTACAGTTGTTTTATACATGATGGTAAAACTATTCTAGTCAATTTCATGGTTTTCGTTACGAATGTGATTAAACATGACAGAATTACTTGGACCAATCTGACACATCATAGATCGGGTATCACGCTGGTTAAAGTTGTTATATTTGCTATCCCCGCCCACCGTCTTGTTCTGGGTCAAAGCACGATACAGTTTATTGGACAGCTTATTAGAATAACCAGAAATTTGTATTTTTTATAATTGGATAAATCATTTTATTTAGAAAATACCAATTTTATGATTAGGTAAATGATTCGCCATTGCTTGTTATTGGTCACTGGGTGCGACTTTAAATGGTATCGATAAAGTGTTTCAGAAAAGAGATGGAAGTAGATCAAAATCACTGTTTCACCTTTTTGTATTATTTTGGAATATCACACACACACACACACACACACACATATATATGTATGTATATATATATATATATATATATATATATATATATATATATATATATATATATTACAGAAAGATCACTAAAAACAACACGTGATCCATAAATTTTGCCGGTAACCACTAAGGAAATCGGAAGAAAACAGAAATTCCCAAGCGCATCTTCAGGGGAATACACGAAAGCGCTTGGGAATTATTGATTTCTTCCGATTTCCTTACTGGTTACCAGCTATATATATATATATATATATATATATATATATATATATATATATATATATATATATATATATATATATATATATATGTGTGTGTGTGTGTGTGTGTGTGTAAACTCATGTTATGTAGCGAATGAGAATATCCATTAGCGTAGCGTCATGCCTTCATCCATTCATACTCGTATTCTACCAAAATTCATTCCTCTCTTTTCTGTTCGACAGACACTCCACGTTCATCCAAAACCCCTCTCATTCCCCCCCCCCCATCCATCCCTCTCATTTTTAATCCTCTCAAACTCGCTTCATCTACTATTGCTATCCCAATTACGATTGCTAGTATTTCCTCATTCATTATTTCGATATGCCACCTCATCACCGTTTCCTCTTGTCAGCCAGCTCATTCTACGTAACTTAACTGTTTTCTGTCTCACCTGTACAGTTTCCATATTATCCATTTCCGTTTAATCCATTATATTTTTTCAAACTTTTCATCTCAAAACATGAAGACTCTTCCACTCAGCCTCCCTTATGTTCCAAGTGTCTGATCCATAGGTTTAATTTCATTCGGACGCGTCCCATTTGAATCCAGGATATTTGGGGCACGAAACTGCAGCCTAGGACATTTGGTCCACGAGGGCGACCTTGTGTGGATATTTGGGCCACAAACTATTTTGTTTTCTTTTTGTTCCCTTTCAATATATTATTAAATATTTTATATATATATATATGTATATATATTTTTTATTACTGTTTTTATGCCTTTTTGCAATTACTCTCTCATGAAGTGTTTTAGCTTTAGTGTATCGACCGTCCCAACCAGGTCCTCTAACCTAACCTAACCAGATCCTCTAACCTAACCTAACCACTTTTTCCCATGTCCCAAATGTCCTAGTCACCGTGGCCCAAATTTCCTAGGTTGCAGTTTTGTGGCCCAAATGACCGTTCTCTATCCCATTTGGACGCCTACCAAATGGATGTTTCAAAAGGATTACAAAGGCGGAGCATGCCGACAGGAGACCTTTTGATCCATATCTAGGTCGGATGCGAAAAAAAATCATAATAATAATAAAATAATAAATAAAAACTATGATAATGTAAATAACAAATAAGACACATAAATAAATGCATAGGTATAGTTAAATAATAAACAAACAGGTAAATACTATATGCAAACTTAGTAAATGCAGTAGTTATCCCAAACCTAGATGTATTACTGCGAGGAAAAAGTATTGTAGATGATGTGTACTAATTTTGAAAGAAAAAATGCAACAGAAATAATATTTCTGATCCAAATAAAAGTAGCGAGATATAATCTAATTAAGTCAGGTCCAATAACAACGTACAAGATGTCTGATACATTTGATATGACGTAGGACCAATTTATATATATATATATATATATATATATATATATATATATATATATATATATATATATATATATATATATATATATAAAACTTGGACAAAAATCGGTTAATAGCTATAGCCCTCTTCAAGAAAGTACAGGTTACAAGAAATGATAGAGACCTAAATACAATTGAGATGTAAGTAGAGGAGGAATAGACATAGCTACACACATACATTCCGTCACGCAGGGCGGAGTCAGAAGGGAGGGAATATGTGGGTAGGGGTGTGAGGTCAGAAGGGATGCTGGGTCAGGAATGGTGGGGGAGCGGGGTCAGGAGGGTGAAGATTTTTAACCAAACGGCTTACAGCTAGCCGTGATGTTATGTTCAAAGGTCAATGTATTTTTTCGTCAGATATTATGGAAATAGCATTTAACATAATCAGTTTACCCCCAAAGAACTTCCTTGTACCATAAAACATCACAAATATAGCCTTAAATTATAATTGGTAATAATGCAAACATGATTATTATAGAAATTAGTAAGAGTTGATAGTGGTAACAAATAACTGTCATATTCTATAATAGATCACTTATATACACTATTATTTGTTTAATAATAATACAAAAATGATGTTGATACACAAAATTAATTATAATAAATATTTATTAATCGTAATATTTGGTTTTTGGCACTTTTTTTTTATCAATTCTACACTTGCTTGTACATCTCAACTTTTACATTCACATTCAACCCGCCACCGTCATCATTCCTTGCACATTTCGTCAAATTCCTGTTACGCACATGTACTTGTACCTTTTTGGTGACGTTATGGGTTATTTTTATTTCTATTTTATTGACTTTTTATACATTTTCATCAATTAGATAATATTTTATCCCATGACCCAAACATCCGAAGTTGCAATCCCATGGCCGAAACGTCCGTAGCCCAAACGTCTAGATTCACCTTTCTACTCGCATATATACCAAACTCAGTCACCAACTGCTACAGTCTTTACACAGAATGAGCCACAAGCGCAGTGTCGCCCGCAAATAATGTTGGTTATTTCCCATGTCCTTCCGTTCTGGTCAACCAGTTACAGACCTGGCCGAGTGCTTTTGCGTTTGCCTCCCTTCCTCATTACAACCTCGAGGAGGAAAAACGAAGACAAAAGAAAAGGAGGAGGAAGAAGAAAAAAATAATTAGAAGAAGGTGAAGAAGAAAGAAGAGGAGGAGGAGGTGTATTAGACGATAAGCTGTTATCAATTAGGACAGATTAGCTTGGTGCACCAGATCCCGTGGCTCATGTAATGCAACATTGATGTGATAATAGATGCAACAATGCAGTACTTTACAAAAACCCGATGTGTTTCACATGAGATTGTCAGCAAGTTCCTGCCTCTTGATGGACTGCCAAATCAGTCGATGAGAACGAGATAGACAATCAGATAATGTACTGATAAGCAGATAGCAGCATTCAAATTGACAGCCTTCTTTCCTGTGCAGTATTCTCTCAGAATATTAATGAATGCGGATGATCTAATATGCACACCACAGAGTTGCGTATCTCATAGGTAGGTGAAGATGGCTATCGTTACTAATGGTTCAATACAACATAATACAATACAATCCAATACAATTGTTCGTTTCACTCACTTCTAGTCAAGAAAATTTCCATTTCGTTAGCCGTATGGTTTTGTTGACGGTTTTGTCAATCCTTGTTCCATTACGTCTTACACTGACAATGCCATCCGCAGTCACAATTTCATGTGCATGTTTATTCTCATTAGGTACGATTTTTATATAAAGAATGGACAGAACAGCATTGTGCCAAGAGAATAAAAAGTAAAGCGATCAAAACCCTTTTGTAAGTAAAAGCGATCAGAACCCTTTTGTAAGTGGAGTCTCTAATCACACAGTAAAGCTGCGTGCCTGCTCCGGGAAGGTGTTAATAAAGTTCCTAATAATTTAACTGCAGTCAGTAGCCCATACGAAGCACATTAGGTAAGACGTTTTAAGTTCTTTTGAATATTGGCTTAGCCCTACTTTTCGTCCAAAGATATTTAAAAAAAAATCTCATACGTAAGAGCAAAGACTGGAGATTTTTTTTTACATTACAAAGAGATTGATTGTACACTTCCTAATATTAACAACCTAGCTATGTAATTAAGACAAGAGTGGGAATGAAATTGTATTCCAAAGGTGGCGGCACACTAGCCTAGCATACTTGCTGCTTCGTTTGAGTAGAAACGACTTGAGTTACAATATTCCAGACTTTCGTAAGAACATCGCAACAATGTGTCTATCATTCGTGTTTAACATTTTTTGTTTCGTCATTTAGCTTCTCGTTATATGACACGAGAGTAAGTTGACATTTGGAACTTTGAAGAACGAAAGATTGTTACCGAAATCGTTTCTGTTCACACGAGATACCAAAAGCAAGTAGCATGCTAGCGAAAAATGCCCAATGTGCCGACATCTTATGCTCTTCCGTTTTGCATTGAAGACTGAGGTCCTAGTACAGAACTATACGAAATATGATGAAATCCAAAGAGAAATAACATCAGTACCATTGCCTGTTAGACAGTATGTTTAGATGGTAATATATTATGAATAATTTCCAAGTGTGCAAGTTTTCATTAACTATGGTGAAATTGTCTGAGGATATGTTTTGCTCTAGTTGCTGGGGGTGATGTACAGTCACAAGCAAAAGTTTTGACCCACGCTACAATTCTCACAACAAAGGCGGATCATGCCGACAGGAGACCTTTTGGTCCATAGGATTTTTATTTTTGTCGAGTGCGTGATATATTTTATTTAACTTACAATTAGGTTGTTTTCTTGAACATAAAAAAATATTGGATAAATAATTTGAATATTGTATCATGAAAAACACTAGGTGGGTCAAAACGTTTGTAAAAGTGAACCAGAACGCTCTGTCTTTCGTGGGAGGCTGTGGAACTCTTCCCTCCGATAACCTTCCATATATATGTGTGTGTGTTTCTAAGACTTGACTTTGAGAAGAACTCTTTTATTTCATCTTTCTGAAATGCCCCTTTGTAATTATTTGATTTTATTTCATTTATTTGCTTATATTCTTGTATATTTGTTTACTTATTTGTTTGTTCACCTCTTCGGCCTTTGCATCTCTTCGAAATATCCAGAGAAAGAATAAATCGATAAGTTAATAAGAAAATATTCCTTGTTCACACCACGGAAATATGAACAAACGATTGACGTGATTAAGGGGAGGGCGTCTTCAATCATTTCGCACATTTAATATTTTTTTTTTTCTGTAAAGGTGAAGACACAGAATAAGAAGAAGAAGAAAAAGAAGTTTCTCCAAACGCTGGATCCTTTAGGAAAACACGCGAAAGAGTGATTAGCAAATAAAAGAGACGATTCTTTGTTGTTTACTAACACACAATTTACATTTTTTCTTTTTCGCTTGAGATTTGTGCTTCTTTCTCTGTTGTAAGAATGAAAGATGATCCTGCAGACAGCTTTGCAACTTTTTTATGTATACTAGTGAGGATGTTCGTGTGTAATAAGTATTCATTTTTATTGTTTAAGTATATTTACAGAAGCCGCGTTCATTTCAGATTAATTTTATTTCTGCAGCTACGGTGGGTTGCAAATTGGTGCCCTGATCTCATAACACGCAGTTGCGATTAAAATAGATAAATAATATGAAAGTGAATTAAAAGTTTGTGTCCCATTTCGTCTACCTAATGTCTTCCGTGCCCGTAATGTTCACATCCAGGATTTCCATCGCGATTGAACACATTTTGCCACTTAACCAAAGCTCATATTGCAAAGTTAAAGTGTTCCATTATTGATGGGGCCTTTTTTGTTTTATTTTATTTACTTATTTATTTTTTTATTTATCTGTTTATTTTTGTTCTATTACCGACAGGCAAGCACAAGCCATCTTTTATTTTAGTTATCTGTCTAAAGAGGATCAGACTAAAGTGATGATCATTGAGTATACTTTCAAAGGAATATACTCGAACATACGTAAGTCTCGTAGATACGTGACCGCTGTTACATGAATTTGCGTCGGCACGTGTGTGCGTGTTTTTGTGTACGTGTCCGCGTTTGTAAATCCATGCGAATGTATACATATTCATGTATACGTGCACAAAATGTGTGTATGTGTATGTGTGTGTTTACATTACACGTCTGCTCCAACTCCCTTCCCACCCCAACTACGTTTTCTTCTGACATCGTTCTTCTCTCTAACCACTAGTTCTCTCTCTCTCTTCTTCTTCTTCTTCTTCTTCTTCTTCTTCCTCCTCCTCTTCTTCCATCAGCAGCAGTGTGACAGCTACTTCTCTCTGGCCTTGAAGTGATCTCCCGCGGGAAACGCGCCGCGTCTTTTTATGCTCACGGTGTGCATACGGATTAGATTGTGCGCGTGTGAATGTGTGTGTACGTGTGCGTGCATGTGTATAAATGTGTGCTTATACGTTTGCGTTTGTGTGTATGAATGTGTGTGTGTAAGTTTATGAATATACGAATGTGTGTATACGTGTATGTGTGTGTAAGTGTATAAATATACGAATGTGTGTACGTGTGTGTGTGTGTGTTTTGTGCGTGTGTGTATGTGTATTTGTATGAATGTGTGTATATATGTGTGAGAGAAAGAGTTTATGAATGTGCAAATGTGTGTGTCTGTGTTTTTCATTGTTGGACTCGTGGTCGACAGCTCCCTCCCGAAAAGAGATTTTATAGTTCGTATAGCTCGATCAAAGGGTAATGGTGCGAATATATACATACAAACACACACACCCTTACGTAAAGTTTTGGCTCGACGACGCAGTGGTAACGTTCGCAACCGCTACTCCAGCGGTCCGAGTACGAATCCCGCCCAGGGATGAAATGATTTCAGTATCGCTGCGCTGGAAGCGGGAGAGTTGGAGGTGTGTGTGTTCGCGCGCATGTAAGGTCACAGAATTACCCATAGATCAGTCATGTATGAGCTCTGAGCTCTCATCCGGGAGGGTAATAGCTGTCAGTCACGATTCCAAGACCGCGGTGAAACACACACACACACACACACACAAAGTGACAAGGAAGACTGTAGGTGGTTGCAATATATACATTTCTGGAGCCAAGAGTAGAACATTAAATTTAATGTCAGAGATTAGTACTGTCCCAAAAAGAAATTAAATCATCTGTTCTTCGTAAAGTTGATCCATTATGGAGGTGAAACAGGAGAAAGATGTGGGAGTGGTGATAAGGGATATCCTGTCACTTAACAAACATACCAGTTAGATCATTTGGGGTGGAGGTGGGAGGTACAGATTGCTGAAGAACATAAACCTGTCTTTCCGCCTCCTTTTCACTTTCACCACTGTCTTTGTTTGCCACTGTGTGTTATATATGATTAGTTACAATTCTAGTCGGTAGGCCCTGTGCCTCCAATCACCCACTGTTAAAGTTCTTTTCCTTCAGTTACAGTCTTCAATCGAGGTTAAATTAAACTTGTGACGATTTTTCTTTATATCCTTCAAATTATTACAACTTGCTTTTCTGAGTTACACTCAAAGAATCCCCAGAGAGAAAACGCAAGCAAAGTCATAGGTGAGTTTTGCAGTGACGTAGTGCTTTCTTTAGTCCATTGATCTTTAACTTTATATTTAAGATCCCCCTCAAAAGGTGTGATCTTACAATTGTGAACCAACTGAATTTTCTCCTCCGCCCTTTCTTCAATCAGATTCGTTGTTACAAGTCTATATGCAATATGTTTTACTTAAGCAATATCGAATCTCTGCATATCTCACTTAGTTTACAAGTCAGCAAAGCATAGTACACGTCATCAATGGATACAGCCACCCGGCCATTGTTTATTAATATAAAGATGAGAGCGAATTTATACAACTCGCCTTCTCGCCTTTGGGTATTGTGTTTGAAAATACATAACTCATAAAAGTATAACACTCGTCATCTACCCCTCTTTCTACCCACTTATCTACTAGCCTCTTACACTGACCTTGGAAAAAAAAAATAAGAGAACCTAATCCGTCCTAATTTGGAGTAGGCAGCAGTGGTTTGGCCCCCGTACAAAGTGAAAGGTATATACGAGATGGAGAGAGGAAAAAAAAAGTGGATCTGCCATCGTTAAAAGACCGAAGAGGAAAGTTATTCCATTGCGAATTTGATCATTGAAGGCGATAGACCAAGTTGACAAAGATGATCTCTTGAATTGGTACTGGAGGGCATCACGAAATCATACAGTCAAGTCAGAAAACATCACTTGTCTTAAGGATTTAAAAAGATAGTTTTCTATACAATGCATAAACACACACACACCACGAGCATAACCCCCCTTCTCGTAAGATACAACCAGGTAAATACTTGGTAAATGCACGCACACACTGTCAAACAACACGTGATCCAAGACCATGGTGAATCACACACACACACACACACACACACACACACACACACACACACACACACACACACACACACACACACACACACACCGACCTCGTGGTCAAACGGGACAGTAACAACTTGTAGTATCAGTGAAAGCTAACCACTATACCTGCAAGGCGTGTGTGTGTGTATGTATGTGATTGTGTATGTTCAGAAGAAAGGGAAAAAACTGTATGTGCATGTTTTCGTGTGTTTATATATTAGTAGGCCTATGTAAAAATACAATTATGTGTGTGTGTGTGTATTCACCATTGTCTTGGATCGCGTGTTGGACTCGTGATCGACACCTATTTCCCTCTCGTAAGAGAGCTCAGAACTCATATATGACCGATCTATGGGTAATGCTGTGACCTTACATGCACACACACACACACCCAACTCCCCACCCACGAGAGTTGGAGTAACGACTCGCAGCGCAGCGATACTGAAATTATTTCAGCCCTGGGCAGGATTCGAACCCGGACCGCCGTAGTGGCGGTCTAGGTACGTGCGCGTACTTGCAAGCGCGATTACCTAAGCTGGCCTAAATAAATGAGTTTTAATAGGACGAACCAAACTCACTGCATCCGTTGCCATTAACATTAATCTAAACTCTAACCGTCGTTTATTAGAACATCACCTCCCCTTTCCCTTCAGTATGCCATTGACCTCACACAGGTTAGCACCTGCCTACCCACGTGCGAGCAACCTCTACCCCCCGCACCCCACCCCACCCCCACCCCTTGCCTGGAGGGAGACAGGCCAGAACTAATGTTCATGTATGTATGTATTTTTTATTATTGTTATTATTATTATTATTATCATTATTATTATTATTATTATTATTATATTATTATTATTATTATTATTATATTATTACTATATCATTATTATATTATATTATATTATTATAATATATTACTATTATATTATCATATTATTATACTATCATATTATTATTATTATATCATTATATTATATTATTATATTATTATATTATATTATCATATCATTATATTATTATATTATCATATTATTATATTGTTATATTGTTATATTATCATTATCATTATTATTATCATTAATTATTATTATGTTATTATATTGTTATATTATTATTATTATTACTATTATTATTATATTATTATTATTATTATTATATTTTTATTATTATTGCTGTTTGACGTTGCTTTTAGTCACATCGTAATCAACATATTTATTTGTTTTTATCATCTCTTGGGACTAGTCACTGTGGTGGTACTCTATCCTAACCTTAGGTTGTTCTGTTTGAAAAACAATTGTATTCTTACACACCTGTATCTTTTTTGTGTGTGTTTTTTTCCATAATGTTTAGCTGAAGCACGCTGGAAAGGTTGTCTATTGTGCCAATGATGTATTATTATTTTACGCACAGATCATGTGCGTTTTCAAATAGTATATATTACGATATGAATTGTTTTATTTTAATTTTCATACCCTTGGTCAAGTTCATGAAGAGGTATGCTGACTGACGTCACGGTTCGTTTATGCGCATGCGCACGTCGTAGTACCTTTGTCCCTTTTGAACAACGGCCTTAATAAAATCAACGATTTGTGGACTTATTATTTTCCCAATATTCCTATCCAAAATATCATCAAAGTATTAATCCTGATTGTAGAATTCCTAAGTCATTATTATCAAAGGTTTTAGCAAAACATTATTTCTGTTACGTGTTTTTTACAAGCATAGTTATTTTATAATTTAAATAAAAGTGTTTATGAAGGTAAGAAGGGACGCCATGGTCGATCTGAACAGGATTTTTGGGTCTCAGCCAAAAATGGTCTAGAACCCCTGTTTTAGATAAACGAAGAAGATAATGATTATAATATTCAGAATGAAATCTGCCAAGAATATCACTATGAGGATATCGAATATTATTATTTTTTTCATGTAGGTGCTTGGAGAATTAATTGATTAAAAATCTGTTTTCTCTCTCATTCCTTCTTTCTTTCCTTCCTTCTTTCTTTATTTCCTTCTTTCTTTACATTCCTTCTTTCTTTTTCCTCCGTTCCTTCTTTTTCCAATTCCTTCTTTCTTTCCTTCATTTTTCTTTGCTTCCTTTCTTCATACATCATTGCTTCTTTCTTTTATACTCCTTTCCCTCTCTCTTTCCATCTTTACCCCTTTCTTTTTCTTTCCTCTTTCCTTCTTTCTCCTTTTCTTTCCTTCTCTCCTTCTTTCTCCCTTTCTTTCCTTCCCTCCTTTTTTCTTTCCTTCTGCGTTTCTTTCTTCTGCAGAGGGAATGCTCGCGAATCCCTTATGTCGTTAGCCAGCTTCCTCGTTTGCAAGTGCGTGGACGGGGAAGCAAATTTGTATGCGTCCACACGACCACAAGACTGGATAAGCTCCAACGTGTCTTTGTGTCAGTTGGCGTAAGGCTGGTGTCACACTCTCCGGCGCCACCGTTGCGGCACGTTTTTGTCCTTAGCAAAGTCCCCCTCGTGAATCATTAAGCTCGAAAGGTTATGGTAGTATATTAACCAGGAAGGCGTGAGAGGTTTCTGCGTTTGAACGCATTGCGTGGTCTGTCGTCGTCTCTATTCCCCAAACGAGTAAACACTATCAACCCCACTCCTTCCCCCTCCCTTTCCTCCCCCCCCCCCCAGCGCCCAGTGCATAAACAGAGGCTTAAACATGTGCATTTGGCGCAAGAAAGCGTGCTGACAAACATGAAGAATATATGTATTATGAGATCTGGACGAGACGCCGCCCCCAGACCACTCCAGCCTTGCCTCTGTTTACAACAAATCATCTTTCAACAACAGCTTCCCGCCAAAGCCAGCACGCAACGTCACAAAACACACCGAGATGAAAATGAACGCGATTGTAAAGAAATCTGCATTGCTCCTGAACTGTTCCGCATCCTTTGCAGATTTTGTGCCTGATTAATCAGCCGTGGAACAGTCTCGGAATAAAACAAATGAACATCGAGCCAGAATCAATTTTCCACTGTCTCTCAGCTGGTTAATATTACCTGGCATTAGCCTTAACAAATTATATAAAGCGGGCTGTCAGTGTGGAGATGTTACAAGTGTATCAGCCACACTCCAAAGCACTCGTGGAGTACAGCAACCATAACACACTTCCCAAAGTGCATTGAGAGTACAAGCGCTCTGTAGTCTGAAGTTGTCCACGCAGTACGTGATAATACTTACAACCACGTCTCAATTTACTGTCATAAAAAGTATGTCGCAAAATACTATTATAGTTGCAGTGCGTAATAAGAAAATTGCAGATACACTACGCGACATGCAAAGCGCACAGTCTGTTCACAGTAGAAAATAAGTATAATAGAGATCAGAACCATGATATTTAAAACCACAAGTCGAAAAAAGGGCACAAAAAAGTGTGTAAGGTTTAGGTACATATTTGTCTAAGAAAGTGTAGAGAAAACACGCGGGTGTGATGGGTCAGAAGGAGAACTTATCAAACGCTTAGAAAACATCCGACAAAGAAAACAAACGAAAAAGTAGTCGTCAAATCGAAACAGGTCACGCCCCCATCAGATAAATCAGTCCAAACCACAAAATGCACCACACTTACATGGGGAGCGGAAATTAAACATTATCAACAAAGGGTTTCTTCATCACACACACGCACGCATACACACACACACACACACACACACACACACACACACAAACACACATGCAATGTATAGTTATCCAATCACATCCACAACCAGGATGTCCCTCCTTCCCTCTACTCTACCATGCGTCAACTCTGCTTTCTGTGTGTGTGATTCACCATGGTTTTGGATCACGTGTTGGACTCGTGATCGACAGCTATTTCCCTCCCGAAAGAGAGCTCGTGTGTGTGTGTGTGTGTGTGTGTGTGTCCATCTTCTGTCTCCAGTCGTTATCTTGACATGGCCATATTATCTCAACAGGATCTTGCTCGTCTTCCCTCTGTACCTTCATTTGTTTGTTGTTTTCCTGTACTAACATTTGTCAATTATCCTTATGTAACAGGCAGCACTTAATATTCAACTGTCATTACTCTTTCCCATAGAAATCCTAATTCCATCATTTTTCAATATAACTTAGAATAAAGTGTGCATCATTGGAGACAACTTGCATTTAGTTACTTTTAGATTTAGAAGTGATTGTAACTATAGATGACACTGTACCTCAGATGCAGCCTACAGTATCCAACGGTGGTCTGAAACTCACAATGAACAAAGGACATTGCCAAGCAAGAAAAAGAACAGAGAAAGGTACAAGTGTAAGGTATTTGTACGAAAAAAATAGAAACTTGGGCCAAAAGCAGTGAAAAAAATGTCAGAGAGAGGGTTGTTATGATTGGTTTGTGCGATTTTTTTTTTTTTATGACATTTGACAGACAAGGAAGGCTATGAACATCCATCAGCAACTTAGGCGGGATGACATTAAGTAAAAATTAAAAGAATGATAATAAAAAAGAAGAGTATCTAGGAGCTTACCTTCCTAAATATTGTGCTAGTGGCGTAAAAGGAAGCGTGCTGGTCTCGTATTCGCTTAGTTGTGGGTTCGAATCCCGCGTTCCTCCCCGATTCCTAGCAGTGATTGTCACCCACCCTAACAGTCCCCAAAAACGTATAAAAGGCAAAGATGACGGTTTCGGTAGCAGCTAGTCAGCGCCTCCTGGCGTAGGCTCCAGCAGAGGCAGTCGAGGTGCAAACCAATTAAACAAAGAAGGAAAACAACTACGGTAACCGGAATCAGAGAAAGAGGGCAGAAACCAGCGCATCCAAACATTGGTCACATTGCTCAACAAACGAGAAAACGCGTGCATGCGTGAAAGCACCAGTATCGCGAATTAAGGGTCAACGCAGCAAGCAAAGAGGAAACACGCATCTACACGTACACATAGTGTGTATACTTCGACACACACACAAACTCTCACACATAGGAGCAGGCAGTTGTGTCCACAAGTGTACACTGTTGTGCAAGCACTCGCAAGAAAGAAGTGAAAGCAAAAGACGAACATAAAACTAAACATTCACCACCTGCCGGTAGTAGGGAACAGACACGAGAATGACATATGTATGTATGTTTAACTAAAAACACGCGTATGTAAGAGAATACAAACATCACGCACAAGGAGCCAGCCATGGGCGTCCAGATGGGAGGGGGGGGGGAGTTGGTCAAGCGGGGAGATAGTCCCCCCCCCTAGAAATCCAGGGTATGTTGGAAAATTTGACGGTCGTCGCGTATAATTTCGTTAAATTTCTTAAGTAAGAATATTTCTATCTATGATTGAAGGTAAAAAGTTACTCGTGTAGATAATGTAAATATATGCCTGTGCGGCCAATTTGAATGATTTATCTTTGTATCACTATATCGTTAACCATATATGCATAATGCCTTTGATATTGCCCTCCCCTACAGAAATCATTGCGTGGCGTAAAACACGAAGAGAAACGAAACACATGTGCACATACTGTACACACAGGTGCACGAAGAAGCATTCGAGTGGACAGTTACACACAGCTGTGCTAGTGCAGGTGTACATAAGGGAAGGAAGCGTACATACGAACATACACACACGACTTTAGAAGAAAAGCATGTGCAATCATGAACATGTATTAAAAGAAAACAAATGTTCACGTAGTATGTGTGGAAGATCATGTTCTCAGTTTTATACAATTTACGTAAACACTGGTAAACACACGAGAAACGCACGGTAAGAATAACCTAGACATATGTTGCAAACATTGCCTAGGAATGTATGCGCACTGCGCATAGAACATTGTTCAGAGTGAAGTTAACATAGGTGCGTTCGCACGCACAAACACGCACACACACACACACTATTATATATATATATATATATATATATATATATATATATATATATATATGTATATATATATATGTATATATATATATACACACACACACGCAGACACGCGCGCGCACAGACACATGGATACACGCATACTCGCACACACGCACATATAAGCACACGCACCCACACCCATACACACACGCTCACTGAGTATTCATATGTGTACATGCACACTAGAACGGAAATGTCTACAAGGCAATCATGTGGCGTAACAGAGCAATCAGGGCAGTGGGAGGAGGAGGAGGAGAAGCGGTGTGGGCCACATTAGCCTGTTTGTCCTCTCATTGTTTGACATGGCAACGCTCCTCCGGCTCCGTGCAGTTAGTTCGGAATTCTGTATTGAGATAAAGATAATAAAAAAAAGATATTTGAGTAACATCCTCTTGTGTAATTATTATTATTATTATTATTGTTATTGTTATTATTATAAGAATGGAGACAGCAAGAGACCATAAGGCCTACACTAGGCAGTTCCATGTTCATTACCACTTGTCATCCCCATCCATAAAGTTGTCTAACCGTTTCTTAAAACAACTGATAATTTCAGCACTCACTACATGGATACTAAGAATATTCTAACCGTTGACCATCTTATTAGTAAACCAGTTCTTGCCGATTTCCTTCTTAAATATAAATTTGTCAAATTTAAATCCATTACTGCGAGTCCTGCCCTGGTCTATTAGACCACCCCGCACTCTGCGTCTTTCCAGAGAGTGTACGTAAGGTGTAAGCCTTAAGGTAAATTTTCTGAGACAATGTATCACTTCGGTCATTCTCCTCTGTACTGATGTCCATTATCATTGTTGTTGTTATTATTATTATTATTATTATTATTATTATTATTATAATCATTGTTATTTATTATTGTTGTTGTTACTATTATCATAATTGTAATTATCATCAATTATTTTATTGTCATTACCGTTAGCATTATTTGTGCAATAATCATTTTCGTCATTGCAATAACATAGAATGCCGTAGACAGTCTGGGCAAGAGGAATCACAAATAATCAAAAGAAAAAAGCGACAAAATCTTCGTCTTCACATTATCCATCTTTTCCTGCGTCTGATAACACCCATTGTGGGATAAAACCCCGTCCAATCCCCCGCCTCCCACCTCCCAGAGGCCAACGCACCTTGCTCTCTTCGATTTCTCACGAGAAATGTTATCACCGTGAAGAGCCCAGATCTGCTTTTGACGTCGAGACGCGTAGATGAAGAGGCCACGGAAAGAGAATACTACGAGATCCACACGATCGAGAACTTCCAAAAACCACAGACGATCGTTGACGTCGTCTGTGCTTCCCCGTGGCCGGGCTGTGACCCAAGGGAGGTGTCGCGAGGGGGTGGTCGCTGGACAATTGTGGAAAAATATATTTATTTATATATCATTGCTAAACTTAATATTATTCCTGGGATACAACAGTCACTTAGGATATATATATATATATATACATATGTGTGTGTGTGTGTGCATACATATGTGTTTGTGTGATTCACCATCATGGTCTTGGATCACGTGTTGGACTCGTGATCAACAGCTATTTCCCTCCCGGAAGAGCTCAAAGCTCATTTATGGCCGATCTATGAGTAATACTGTGACCTTACACGCACACACACTCCCAACTCCCTGCCCGAGAGTTGGAGTAACGACCCACAGCGCAGCAATACTGAAATTATTTCAGCCCTGGGCGGGATTCAAACCCGGACCGCCATAGAACTCTAACCACTGCGCCACGAGGTGTGTGTGTTTGCGTAAGTGTGTGTGTGTGTGTTACAGGGATATAGCTACATTGTAAGATACAGACGAATAGATCATACTTATATTTTTCACGTATATAGTAATTTGTTATTTCGTTGATACCATACCACATTACATAATCATGACCAAGAACGTACTGTACAAACTATTGAACATCCAGGCATGAACCTTTTCTCTTCATTGTTTTAGTAAAGGAGGTGAGCAGATGGTGCTGGAAGCCACCTGATGAACATACACACGAGTACACCGACTGATACACTGCAATCTTGTTAGTGGGACACCCACAACTCGTGCCTTCTCTGAGAAGCCACACTCGGCTGCTCTTCCGAGAAGTCAGTCACGCTTGTTAGAGGAGCCCCTGGTGTCTAACAAGGCTCGTGAATTGTGCCAATCTTGTTTTGTTTTGTTTTGTTTTTAATCGCAAATTCTCTCGCCGTTCAGACCACACGTATGTAGAATTTGTATGTGTATGTACACGTGTATACTCGTGCGCTCATAGTGTTGGATTGTATGTACATGTACGTTTGTGTGTGTGTGTGTATGTGTGTGCGCGCGCGCGTGTGTGAGAGAGAGAGAGAGAAAGGAGGAGGAGGAGACATCTCATAGTCTTGAATCATGTGCTGGACTTATGATCGGCACCTATTCTTTCCCCTATTAGTGCGTAACAGTCTGACCTTTTACATACATACCCCATCCTTTGCCCAAGGAGAACAATAACGGGTTGTAGCATCAGTGAAAGCTTTTCACGCCAGGAGCGTGGGAGCGCGTAGCGTGAAACACAACGCACGCGAACACGTGTGTGTGGATATGTGTTTGCGTGCAAATTATTGCAATGGTGTATTGTATGTGTGTGCCCAGTTCTTCCGCTACAGGGAGCTTCTGTTCATATATTAAGTGCAGGGGAATCTCGACCAGTGTGAGAGTAAATACTCCTTTATGGGCTGCTGTCTATTCAAACGTGGAAAGAACTCACGCTTTTGAGGTAACATTGGACTATTTTAGTAGTTTAATAGAAATAACCACATCATTTATCCTTGGGGTCAACATTACATCGAAAGGGGGGTAAGTCATAGAAGTGGTACAGATTTTATTTTATTAATTTATTTATTTTATCTATTTATTATTTCTTCCCTACGTGAGTCTACTCTTGGTCTAAAGTGATATCTATAGACTACCTAAACCAGTAGTTCTCAACCTGGGGTACGCGTACCCCCAGGGGTACATTAAAGGAAATTCAGGGGTACGTGACAGGTTTCTGAAAATAATCAGACAACTGTGATTGATTTTGTAGACTAGCTGCGAGCTTTTCAAATGAAACACAAACTTTGGCAAGAAAAAGTCACAGCGGGTCTGTATGATGCTTTTGAAAATATGAGCGATAGCTTGTCAGTTCTGTGTAAAGATGATGTGAATGAGGTCAGTGGTCTCATCCATAAGCACTTGGTTTCTCTCAGTCAAGAGTTAGAAAATTATTTTCCTCATATCACAGACTTAGATTGCCAGCTCATTCGAAATCCATTAAAAGTGGACCCTACATCCCTTTCCAGATGAACTGCAAGAAGAATTCATCGACTTTGTCAATGACTCAACTGCAAAAGATTCTTTTGCTAGTTTGTCACTGACCAGATTCTGGTCAACAATGGCATGTTCTTATCCTACTTTAGCAAAGAATTGTGGACGGGACCTCCTGATGTTTCCATCCACATACCGCTGTGAGCAGGGATTCTCAGCATTGTGCTTGATTAAAAACAAGTTACGTTCACGTCTTGCAGTCAAAGACGACATAAGAGTGGCTCTTTCAAAGACTGTGCCAAGGATTGACTTGTTGGTAGCAAATAAACAGGCCCAACCATCTCACTGAATTGTCTATACTTGCATTTTAATGTAGTAACATGTGTCTGTGTCACAATTTAAGCTTAATAAACTAAGCCAATTAACCATGCATTTATTTTCATCCTTACTGATGCTGCATTGTGGGTAAGGGGTACGTGACTAATACTGGAAGACTTCAAGGGGTACATAATTATGATTAAAAAGGTTGAGAACCCTTGACCTAAACTATCAACTGAATAATAATTTGTTCATTACACATTTTTATTGTTTGTTATATGTTTTTATCAGAAACTTATTTTCTTATGTTTTCTCTATCTTTCGTTTTTATTTTTCATTTTGTTTTTTATTTTGAATTTGTTTTGAAATGTTATTCTTTTATTTTATTTTGAAGTTATATTTTTAAATATATATATATATATATAATTGTTTTTAAATGAAAAATATATTTCTAATTTTCAATTTTTCTTCTTATTTCTTAATGTTATGTATATATTTTTTCTATTTTCTATTTCATTTACTTTTTAGTTTGTATTTTCTATTTCTATATTCTTACCTTTTTCCTTTTTCGTCTTTTTATTTAGAAAGTTCTACTTTTAGTTTTAAACTGTTCATTCATAATTATCATTTTTATATTCTTAATTATTACATCGTTTCTCAATTCTTTATATATGTTACATATATTTTTCTATTCCATTTCTTGTTTCTATTTCCTTTTTTCATTCATATTACTTATTTTCTCTTTTTGTTGCATTTTTCTATCATTTTCCATTTCTTATTTTTCTTTTTCTAGATTATAGTATACTATATATGTTTTTAATTTCTTATTATATCTTCTGTTTATTCTCTATAGTTTTGGATTTTTTCTGTTTTTTTATATATTCCATATTCTATATTTTCTGTTCTATTTTCATATTTTAATGGAATTTCTAAACCATTGTTTTTGTTTGCTTTTTTCATATTTTAATGGAATTTCTAAACCATTGTTTTTGTTTGCTTTTTTCATTTTTTTGTCTTGTGTGCTTTATTTTATTTTATTCTTTGATGATAAAAAAAAACCAAATCACCAATATACATATATTGGTGCTACTATAGTGTGAGGTCTACCGCCATATGTCGCTTACCCAGGTGCAGCCTGAGGTCTACCGCATGATCCGCATTCCACCAGTAGCCTACGCCCCCCTCACCTGTCCAAACATGTCCTGCCCAAATATATAAAAAAATGTGACCTGTCCACGTGACCTGACCTAACCTAACCTATTTGTATCGTTCTTAGAAGATGTACGAAGTGTGTATCGCTAGAATAAATGTATGGAAATATATGATAACATGTTTATTTTTCCATTTTTTTCCTTTAATATGAATGTAATTAGAAATCCAGTTATCTAAGTCATTCCTAGGATATGTACAAAATATGTGTTTATCGCAAAAATTAATGTATGGAAATGGTAGACCTCATGCTATACTGCTAACGGGAGTGTGATAGACTTCACGCCATACTAGCACCCATATATTTATATTTATTTAGCGACAAGTGGGATGGCCGAAATGTGGCTTTTTGGAAAGCAGGAAGATATAAAATGTACGTCGGCTGCTACCGAACCTGAAAAAGAAGAAGAAGAAGAAGAATGGGAAAATAAAAATAAGAAGCAGCCAGATCAGGAGGAACTGCCGCAGACGACGACGACCCCAGTCTTGGGGCTTGAGAGAGCCTTCGGGAGACTTCCTGGGTTCATCCACTTCGCCGGTTTCTGGTACTTCCGGTTCCTGGTACTCCGACGACGTTCTTCACGAAGTCGTCGAAGACGATGCAAAATGGCGTAGGTGGTGAAGAACGCTTCTGTGAATGCCCCCTCCCCAAAAAAAAAAAAATAATAATAATGACTACGTAAATACGATAAACTCTTAACTAATTGAAAATGGAAAAGTATATATGAAAACAAAATAATGAAAAAATTATATAACTTCTGCCTCGTAGTTTTATGGCCCTAGAAACAATATACAGGATCAGACATGCTGGGCCCAAAACAATGCGGCAGACATGAAAACGAAATTTGTGATTATTACGAGGAATGAACATGAAATATAACAAATAATATACCTTTTCTGTGCATTTTTTTTATCTGTATTGTTGAATATTTTCTTAAAATCTAACTTAACTTTATTTAGATATTCCAAGAATTTTTTTTAATTTAATTTTAACTTGGTCGTCCTCGTTGCTGCTGGAAGTCTTGCAATTCCTCGGGGGCGGCGATCGTTTGGCAAAGCCCTTTCCCGTGGTCTCTGAGTCGATACTTGATACGTCGTCCAAATTTCATCGTACCGTACACGACTTCGAGAGGGAAGTCCAAAGGAGCCCCCACCCCCCACTCCCCTCCCTCCCACTTCGGATGGTCGGTCACCCGTGCGAAATGTCTCGATGTCTGTCTGTCTTTTTGTTTATTTTGTTATTATTACTATTATTGTTGTTATCATTGTTATTGATGTTTTGTCGAGCTGACTTACTCACGTGATCATTGTCTTGGATCACGTGACGTGACGTCGAACTAGAAAACGAGCTACTTCCTATGTTAACATATTATTCATGTGTCTTTCCTCCTTTTTCTTCATCATCTGCATCTTCTTCATCACCTTCGTTTTCATCTTCTACTTACTTTTGTCGGTCTTCGAAATATGGATATGCAAAAAAAAAAGGCGATTGCGTACAGCCATAATTACAGACTCCACCTGCTCTCCGGTCCGGAAGCAAAAGCATAACAACCCAGCTATTTCCAAATTCTCTGAAACCATTACTCATCATCTTGTTGGTTGAACCTCTTACGTTCCCAGTGACCCTTTTGCTTTTATCATAACTGCTGTCATCTGCGTGCGTGTTTGTGTGTGCGTGCGCGCACGACACCCTCTCGGTAGAGAATGGTATGTCACCCCTCGCCACTGACTGAAGCACCACAAACAAATCTTCCAAACTGTGATCATACCATCGCAAAGATGACCATGTTTCCTAAAATATCTTCATTTTCCCATTTGCTCATCGAGTTTGATATCCACATTTATTCTACTAAGTCTAAAGGATCTTTCGTAATCTACACAGAATGAATATACAGCTTTATTGTAGTGTGGTTTTCTCGATTAGTTGATTCCTTGTCCGCAGATGGTCAGTAAAGGGGGATTCCACTTCTAACTCCTCCCCTTTGGCTGGCATTCATTAAGGTTTTACATTGTTCGTATGCTGGAATATTAGGAAATAATCGTTATACGTTTGAATATTAATTAGACAGTAATTGTTTTGTTTTTCTTGTCTCTTGCTGTATGTGTTTGAGTGTTTGTGTAGGTGTACGTGTATATGTGTATGTATGTCTGCGTTTGTGTATATGTATGTGTCTTTGTATGTATGTCTGCGAGCGTGTGTGTAAGTATGTCTGTCTGTGTTTATATGTATGTATGTGTGTGTGTGTGCGTGTCTGTCTGTACGTTTTTATGTGCGTGTAAGTTTGTATTTGTGTAAGCATGTATGTGTTCGTGTCTTGACATGTGTATGTGTGTATTTATATGTGAATACGTATGTGTTTGCTCGTGTGTGTTTTTGCGTGTGCGTGTATATTTGTGCTTGTGTTCGTGTGTGCGCGCGCGTACGTGTGCATATGTGTACATCTGCGTGTTTCTTTTTTTCTAAAATGGTCTTTTCATTGTGTAGCTCAATATTCATTCCTTGTCATGCTGGCGAGAAGGCGATTTTCTTCGTTCAGTTGTTGAAGAACTCCTAAATGCATCTCGAGCACTGTAAACATCTTTTGATCTACTACCATCCTCAGGAGAATGAAATCCCTTTTCCTGGAGACGGTCCGTTGTAAACAGAAACACGTCTGGAGTAGGTTTTCTGAACCCCTTTTTCGAGGTGCCAAACCTCACCCCAGATACGCCGATCCCCTAGTAACTGATAAGACCAAATCCCACTTGGTTGCAAAATTAAAACGTTGTATAACATTCAAGGTTCTTAAGACGGCGTGCAAATAAGAGAGAAAAATGTTGTGATAATTGAACTACTGATGTTGAGGTCCAGAGATTTAATTTGGATTTCTTCTCCAAGAACTGAACGAAGGAAATATATATCTCAGCTTTCAAATTTTTATAGAACTTGTGTTCAGAAATACTTTCCCCCCAAAAAATGTTAGTACACATACACATACACACACACACACACACACATATATATATATATATATAACACAGTCAATCCCTTTGGCGTAAAATATGTAAAAGTCGTTGTCACATGCACAGAGATACTCTTTCAAGCTAAATCCATAAATTCGTCTTTTCCCACAACATACAGCAGTGTTTCAAAAGAATGGAATGCTTTGCAACGTCAAAATACTTTATAAGTTATTACCCGACAGAGGCTGCAGAAAGGGTTCCCTAAAAAAAAAAAAAAAAAAGTCAGCGAGACCAAAATAAATCAAAGGAGCAAAGTCATTTCACTTACACTGATTTTTCTTCGATTGAATATAATCGTCTGGCGGCAGCTAGGACAAAAGCATTTTCTTATACGTAGTGTCAGGTGTCTTCCAGATCTTTCCATCATATGCCCCCGCCACACAGACAATCCCATGTTGAATAAAATTGCCTGGCTTTAGACAAATGTACAAAGACCCCACACATCACACACATCAAAAGTTGATAACAGGAAAAAATAACCCTTTTCAGCAAAATAGTCTGAAATAGTGTTAGAGACTATATCATTCGTAAATGTTTTCACCCTCACAAGAGTTCAGGTTGTCAGAAAAGGTGACTCATAAAAACGTCCGAGAAACCTTGATGGTGATCCGTCGCCATTGATGATGCACACACCAGTTGAGAGTTGTTTATCATATTAGCAATAACAAAATCATGCCGTTACTTATTAAAATAAAATATATTATATTATTCATGTGTCTCCCATCTTACTATTGAACTATGTTTATATTTGATTTGACCAGTTCTGTTTTTAATCAGTTTCTATTTGTTTCCAACCATGTGACCATCACAGCTTTAAAAATGGAACAATTAGTAATTATGATAATACATTTCTATACATTTTCATGTATATGTTGATGGATTTTTTTTTTTACAACATACAATATTCCAGCTCTTGTAAACTTTTAAGCATGTCACCACTTTATTTTTTTCCAGTTTAATATTTGACATAATATTGATTACTATGGTAGAATCTATTAAACACTTCATCAGTCAATATTTTTTCATTTTTTCCACTATTAACATCTCATTGTAGTAAGTCAATCTTTTCTTCTGACCTAATACTTATTATACTGATCTATTGTTTAACAAATTACTTTCAATTTTCCATTCTCTCAGTTCAGATATATAATCTACTTTGGTTTCTCCTAGTAGTCATACAAGGGTATATCAGTTAAACTAAGTCAGTTTCATCAATATTTTTATTCTGAAATATAAATAAAAAAGATTCAAACAAATTCTCGTTTTCTTTCACAAGCATACAGTATGAATCAAAGTGTATGGTACAAGAATATAAAATCTTTACGTAACATTCATGCTAAACTCTGAAACACTCATTACAATGGGCATGATAAAAAGAGACTTGCATACATGAAATTGCTTCTTGCATAGTGACTTAGTGGCTTATCACTGACCTTGTAGAAAAATACATACAATATGCTAGCGAGGACCTACAAGAAAGCCCAGCCTTTAGCCATAAAGTTTCTGAAAGTATCACAAAGTTGCCTGGCCTAGGCCTGAATGCGAGAGATGGCATTGGTGGTGATGGCTGTAGAAGTGGCGCGATAAAGAGACGGTGTGTGCATGTGATGCAACACCAACCCCACGAACGGTGCAAGGTTTCACGTTGCACTCTGAAGGTTTAACCAACATGCACGGCGGATTAACCCATCACTGCAGTCGAAAGAAACCTTCGTTTTGAAAATATGTCCTAACCCAAACACCACCTGTACGTAAATAGATACGCACGACCCGCCCTAGACACACGTACATTCACGCACACACTTTTGACTAGAGCGACCCCGATACGGCCATGCGTGGAGGCCCAGCCTGTGCCACCCCGTTACACGGACCTCCGCCCAGGACGCAGCCGAAGGGGGACGCAAGAACCCCGACATCTCAAGAGACTACTGGCCAACACGCACCCAAGGGCGTGCTCCTCCTGACGAGGAATTCGGACGTCCAGGAATATACTGCTTATGGTTGCAGCAGCGGGGTTAGAAGCGGCACCTTAGCCTCGCTCGGGGTCCTGACGTACGTGCTGCTGCTGCTTCTGTTGTGTGCAGACCATGTGGCAGTTGCAACAACCGATGCTGCGACTCTTCTTTGGGTTGTGGATGCAACTGGACACGTCTGGATTCACATTAGCACCGCATAACCAAAGGAGATCATCACCCCGACTGCCGGTGTCACTGCTGGGTAACGAAAGGGATCTGGCATCCACTGTTGACGTGATCCATCACCTCCTGCTTGAGTTGGCACACCTGGTCTCGCAATTTGTTCACCATGGCTTGAAGCTCGACATTCTCACCCTTGAGCGAGCTCACCTTGTCCTCGAGACGGGAGATACGTTCGAGTTTTCGTCGCCGGCACTTCGAAGCTGCGATCCTATTGCGGAGGCGTTTCCGTTCGAGTTTAATACGCTCCTGCGATTCCATGTTGATTGGCGACATGGGGGGCGACCCACACACACTCGGCACCGTCTGGGGCTCCTCTTTAATATGAATACCCATAGGCGCGGTGCCAACCCCACCGGACACTTCATCGACGAGAGTCACGCCCCTCGACGCTGCTGTAGTGGACACAATAGATACCCCGGACGTGACAGGGACCTGATGATGCTGTTGCTGCTGCTGTTGGTGCGTCGAGTCCAACTGAGTGTACACATGATAGGTCCCAGAATTGTTGTCACTTGTCACGGTAACACTGACTGGTTGAAGGGGAGCGGCGCCTTGTACTGATGTACCCTGGTGCATCTGCTGCAAGGTGTCCTCGAAGCCCTTGGCGAACTCCTCTTGCTCCTCGGTCACCGTCTTCGGGAAGAAAAATTGCGAGGGTGCTGGGGTGTTTCCAGTGTTGAGACCAGTCCCTTGCTGAATAATAAGGCGTTCCAATTCAGGCGAAGCTAGCTTGAGCATGTTGAGGTCGGGCGATGTAAGAAGTGGGTTGAAAGCCCCACCCAGCCTTTGCTTCTTCGGCGGCGGCCGATTCAGATCGAGAGTAAGTTTTCTTTTCATCTGCGCTACGGACTCCCCACGACCGCCAGGAAAACCGTTGTATGATCCGTCCTCGTACATGGTGGTCTCCATAATACGACACTGCTACAATGACTTGACTCACTTAAGTCTACAGTGACTCATGCACACGCTAGGCACTACCACAATAACAACACCACGTTGCTCTAGCGGCTTTGTTGCAATGTCTGTTGGAGGAGAGCGTACGTTCTACCTCCTCGATCTCTAGTGAACCTATGAGTCATTCGAGCTGCGAGCAACTTACTTTATACGATGTTGTCATATGCTAAATATAGAAACACGACGTCATTTTCTCGCGCTCTCATTGGCTGACAATGATGTCATAGTTTTCGTGGAACGTGGCTCTGCTTTGCTATTGGCCAATTCTGAGAACCCGACATGGTAGATAGTGCACGCTGTTGTCATGGCTCAAATAATGTATATATGATGGATAGTTATATTGCTTGTTAGTTAACTTATTTACCATTATACGTATATATTATAAATATATAGTACTAGATTGTAAGATGTTAACAACGAATGATGGCGCTGTATACCATATATATATCCCACACCTTTACTACGACGATTTGGCAACACGCTTCTCTCGTGAGCCCAGTACTCTCGACCAATCAGAATCTCGCAAGGGCCGCATACGTAGGCGCGACCTTTGAATTCAAGTTTTGATAGTTTCAACTTTATGATTATCTTTGTTTTAAGTTATTAACTTTATAAAAATTAAGTCTCATTACATTAGAATTTATTTATGTGTATATATCTTTTGTCATAAATGTATATTTCTCGACCGTTGACAAAAATAATTGTCTTTTCTTTTGTGTGAGTGGCAACTCTGTTAAATTTTCGTACAACTGGCATAAGTTTACTTTAGTAAATTGCGGAGGATGCTGCAGAGACGAGAGGCGCCAAATGTCAAACGTTTAAGAAGTTAACTTTATTGACACATTAATATTCTTTCATATAAGAGTAAAACTTATTTTTATATGAGTGCTTAAACACTCGTATATTTCCTGGCACATAAACAAATAAGGATAATCATGAAAGCAAAAACTTGGTCTGCGTGTGCTGTGGATGACAGGTGGATTTTAAGGAGTGGCCGAGACGGAACTGGTGGGTGTGGAGGGATGGTGAAGGAAGGTTGTTAGACGAGCAGTAGCCTTTTCTTCGAACCGATATGCGGATGACTAAGGCGACCGGAAACACCTGGAATGTCAGTTCCTGGAATTTTTTTACGCGCCACCAGTTTTCTCGTCACGTTGCTGGGGGCATTTGATGCTTGCTTGGTAATAACACGTGGAAGGAAACGTCCTTATCTACTATACACTAAGTATTTGCTTTCTAATAACATGGGTTATTGTTTGTTTTTACTGGCGTATAGTGAATGGTCGAAATATGTTACCACATAAATATTTACTGAAATGGAATAGCATAGGCCACAACAATCACCTCATTGAAATTGCGTAACGTTGGCCGCCAGCTTTTTATTAATTAAAAAAAAACGATTGCTTTTATAATACCTAAATGTTTCGAAGGGACAAATTACTTGACACTGGTTCCTCCCAAGAAATCCTCTAGTGTTGGCCAAAATAAAAGCTATAGTGTATATCGTAGAGAAAGAGTGACATGAAATTGTTATTTCTGCATCTTTTGAGAACGTCATGTTTAATAAACCCATTCTTGTCAGAGACTATAAGGTAACGGCTTACATGTTTATCGACGGTATTAATATATGAGAGGTATCACCTGGCTTTAGCTAGAAATATGAATAAACAACGACAGTCCGTGTCGTCCACGGGCGAGGTAGTCTACTTCATGCTTACTACACCTTTAGTAGTTCTTCATTTTCAATTATCCCAGATTTCAGGAGAGGTTAATCATATAACATAATGTAATATATATATATATATATATATATATATATATATCTATATATATATATATATATATATATATATATATGTATATATATATATATATATATATATATATTTCCAACGAATGCCTCCATCGAGCGATTCTTCAGTTTCGACCGCGATGGCATGGAATTAAAAGTGATTTGTGGTTGAAAAAAGATATTAATTGATCACTGGGAACCATTCAGTGTAAATGTGTGTATATATATATATATATATATATATATACACATATATATATATATATATGTATATATATATATATATATATCACAAACACCATAGTCGGACGAAAAAAAGAGTTGAGTAAGCGAAATTATATAATAAGATTGCTAACTGCAATCCTCTTCAGTAGTATAAAGTGGAAGGAGGATGCTATCTTAAATAGCAACCTCTTACAAAGGGAATGGAACTTGGAAAGGAATAAATGTCACTACCCCAACACCTATGTGACCTGAGGATGACATGATTATTCATCACCAAATAAATTGTCAACAATTTTCCTCCCACTCCTCCTGACCTGACCTCATGTCATCCTCAGGTCACATAGAGGTTGGGGTAGTGACATTTATTCTTTTCTAAGTTCCCTTGCCTTTGTAAGAGGTTGCTTTGTACTACTGAAGAGGATTGCATTTAGCAATCAAAATATATAGTTTCGCTTACTCAACTCTCGTCCGACTGTGGTGTTAGTTGTGATTTACACATTGTTACTACATTTCTCACCAGTGATATATATATATATATATATATATATATATATATATATATATATATATATATATATATATTTAATTAACTACATAATGACAAATGGAAAGGAAAAAATGGGATAATTTTGACGTTTTAACGTTTCGACCCACAAAGTCTTGATCAAGACCCTGTGGGTCGAAACGTTAAAACATTAAAATTCCACCATTATTCCTTGTCTACTTCCTCCATCTTCAGTTTTATATATATATACATATATATATATATATAGATATATAGATAGATAGATAGATAAAAGGGAACCTCTTACCAATGATGATGATATGAGAGAAAACGCATTATGCAAGGAAGTATCCACTTTCGCACAAAGCCAGCACCCATGCCCTATGTGTTTGGACAGCCATGCCATTTGGCAGTCATCAATAACCAGACCCTCGTTTACACAAGTCCAGTTCTGAACACAGCGAAGCTGTAGCCACACTTCGTACAAAATATTCAAACCCAAATACGGAAAAAATAGTAAATACGCCGAAATTGCGTTTTGCGTTAGGGGTCGTCCTTTGCAAAGTTGACTCCACTTGAATAAAATGGCCAGGCGACAGCAGCCAGTTTGACAAGTGTAGAAAGCAGTGTTCATCGTGTCCATTTTCTGTTCCATCTACGTCAATATTTTGTCGGCGTCTCGACATCCTTTCCCCAAAGGGGTTGTAACGTTAGCCTATTTTTCCTTCCACATACTACCTCCAGCCTCCATTTGAATGGCTAGAATATGGCTTCGCTTACAGAAATCTAGACTTCTCTAAGAACGTTTCGACAGTATTTCTAACAGTTGTATAGGCCTACAGTGTCTCAGCTCATCATTCATTCTTGCTATGTATAATGGAAAGCTGATTTGATCTTTGACTGGTCGGGTTCTTCAAGGTATAGTAAATTTTAAGACGGTGAACCTTGTGAAAAGGCAAGATAAAACATTGGTTGCGGTTGATGTGTTTACTGTAGCCGGCCACCGCACTTGTGACCAGTGTTGCACTTGCCAAACTGGTCAAAGCCCAAGTGTCTAATTCAAACATATGAAAATACATTATTCTTTGTGACCCCCAAAGAAACCCCAACCGACCTCCCAGGTTAAGAACCGCTGTTGTAACCGAAGTCGTTTTTACTCAAACTCTAAACTGTCGGCGCTGGTGATACCCATAGAAGCCTAGTGTGATAACCCCATACAAACGAGTCGTTTGTGTCGACCGTAATACCATGTCGACAAGAGAAACTTCGACCCAGAACGAAAGCAGATGCAGAATATCATAGAAATGAAAAAGAACAACAACTAGAAAAGTAAATAAGCAAATTAATATATAAATAAATGGACAACATATTTACAAATTAATAAAGAAACATTAAAGTAAATTACAACGTTTCTATTATCTTCATCTAACCGGATCTTTTAGCTTTAAACAATACCACTTGAAGTTGTTTTTACCTGCTTCTAGATCAAATATACGTTATGGCCGCTTAAAGTAATTATTTCTTATCTGGTAAATAATCTGTGATTTTTTTTTTTATCAAATTCAAATGTTATCTGTCCATTTTAAATCTTGAAGGCCTACGTTATCCCCACCACCCCGATTATTTCTTCTCTCGTCGTTCACTCATCAATTCAATATTCGGATTTTTTCCTAAAATTGAAAATGCATACTACCTGTGTGTGTATGTGCGCGCGTGCATGCGTACGTGCATGTGTGTGTGCTTCCCGTAATTATCACGGTTGCTTGCGCGCGCGTGTGGGGGTGGTGGTGGTGGAGGGGGCATGCACTTGGACGTCTGGCATGGACGAGAACGTAGTAAGAACCAGACCAGTCAGATCTTGAGGTGAGGACAGACCTCGCAATGGCCGGAAACACCCACACAGCGAGTGCTCGACCAACAACAACAACAGCACGATACTATATATGAAGCAGAGCCGTTGGCTGGGCTGACTGATGATCATTATATCAATACTTGAAGGCTCATTCTTTCATATAAAAGGACCCTCTCTTCAGTCGTTGAGCGCGCTGTGAAGTGTAGAAGTAGTTTATACTTTTTTATCTTTACTGTTGCAAATTCCACACCACTTTTGCAGCAAGAGGATTTACCCCTTTATTCAGCTGACGGCCTTCGTCGACTTAACTCTCAAGTCTGCACATGTTATCCACCCAAGACGATCAAAGAAGGAACTTCGAAAAGGGGGTTGTGATCCTAGAGCCAACTCGACCTACCATCCTCTTCTTTCCTCTCCCTCCTCCCTTCACTGCCCTCCTTCTATTACCGCCTTCACCTCTCCCTCCACTTCCTTCTCCCCCTCCCCCTCCTTTGAGGCCTTGAGCGGGTATCTCTGAGGACACGGGTGGCGCGCGGGAGCGTAGATGGCATTGGATCCAGCAATATCTTTAGTAACGGAGCCTTTGTTTTACGCTATTCCATCATAATCATCAATCTCAGGGATAGTTTTAGTTTTCTGTACAAAAATAAGTGAAATAATTTGTAGCTGTTGAGGAGCATGTAAGGACAAGAGCGAAAAGTCGTCTACTTTAGTTTGTCGTTGCTCTTATTTTGCCCGGCGATCAACAGGGAAGGCGAGTCAACGGACTCTTTATTATTATTATTGATTATTTCATTTATTTGTTTATTTTATTATTATTATTTCTTTTGCCGGCAAAGAAAAGTCGACGACTTTTTGTCAGTGCGCAGGCCACTTCATACTTCTCTTATTTACTGTGCGTGGTAGATCTTCGAAAGCACTAGGAATATTTTAGACTTGCCCGTAATCTGCTTTCTTTCACAGCCTTGCGAAAGATAAAATGGGCGTCATATCCAGGGATGGGCAACTAGAAAGAGAGGGATCGACTCCAGTGAACTCGAGGCTGCAACAGCAGCAGCAGCACCCGTCGCTATTCCACTGCTCTGCGCTAAAAATAGCACGTAGTTCATTACGCTTAGAT